>NC_069377.1:3939393-4242424 GCF_021730395.1 Mercenaria mercenaria | reverse complement strand
ACTGGTTAAGTTAACTGCCCGCCCTTACATAACTGAAATACTGTTAAAAATTGCGTTTAACCCAAAACAAACAAAAAAAACAAAAACAAACATCAGTATCAGCCTTGAAAAAGCAATGTGGATCCTAATGTCTTATCCCTGTTACCAGGTTTGGAAGAGACTAGCAGTGGAGAAAGCAAGATTCTTTACCCTGAAGACGTTTCGAGTCATTCTTGCTGATGCCTATGAACTTCCTGCAGTTAAAGAAGACTGATGATGGGTCTTGTTTTAGTGATATAGACTGGCAGGTCGCACAGTCCAATGACATATCTCTTTCCCGAGTTGTCAGTATTGTCAAGACTGGTCACAAAATAGGGGGCCTTCCTGGCCAAGTGGTTACGGTCGCTGACTTCAAATCACTTGCCCTTCAACGATTTGGGTTCGAGCTGCATTCGGGGCGTTAAATTTGTCATGTGAGGAACCATCCAGCTGGCTTACGGAAGGTCGGTGGTTCTACCCAGGTGCCCGCTCGAGATGAAATAATGCACAGAGGGGCACCCGGGGTCTTCCTCCACCATCAAAAAGCTGGAAAAACGCCATATGACCTATAATTGTGTCAGTGCGACGTTAAACCCAACAAAATAGATAGATGGTCACAAAATAACGAGCCGCCAGTCTGAGGGCTGCATGGAAACAGATTTGGTTCGGCAGTATTTACGAGAGTGGAATATTCTTTTCATCATAGATGGTATTTTTGTACAGAAGCGGTTCTGTCTGCGGAAATCCTGTGGTCCAGCTTGTTGTGCGTAGTGTCTTCTATGACATCGTGTTCACAGGTCTCTTTTTCTCTTGAACCTGTCTGTTTTGAGCACTTGAAATGTCTTCTGGCGGGTATGAGAACATCCTGATCATTACAGATCATTTCACTTGTTTTGCTCAAGCCATTACCACTAGAAATCAAACAGCTCACACTACTGTTTGCAGATCAAATTGCCCCATCGCCTTTTTTTTAAATCGATAGAATTTTACCTTTACGTCACAGAAGCGGCGGTGCTGAAGCTATTTTTGGACCTCGTCTATACAGGTAACACCGCCATTTCTGTAAAACTTTTTTTCGATACGAAGTAAGATTAATTTACGCAACAAGTCGGTTAAATACACTAAATGAACTTGTTTACGTTAGCCACATAACCGAGAATTTAACAAGGTAGAAATGTTGATTTAAATACCGATAAAACGTTTGTTTAACCGAAAAGTAAAAGATATAATAATCGTCATTTAAATCCTAAATAAATGCACACTACATTTAGGTCGCTTGGATGTGAAAAAAAAAACGGAACCATCTAATACATTATAGGCACTCTTCTGTCTAAATTTCAGTGCCTTTTGTTCTTTTAAATAATGTATCCCGTGTTTACTTTCATAATGTAAAACGCGACTGACTCGTGGTTGAATTACTGGAGTCGCTCATTGTAAATCACTGTAACCTACCATTGATTGAAGGTCATAAGTTCAATTCCTGGAACCGACCATGCCTCTTAAGTTGAAAAAGTCGGCAATTTCTTACGGAATATGTGAGTCTAGAACTGGTTCTTCCCAAGAACGAAGATAATGCTTATCAACTGCCTGTCTGCAAATAACTGAGATAGTATATAAACGACGGGCGTGAAACCCTTCAAATAAATAGTAGATAAATTCACATACATGTAAAGGATCAGACTGAAGACTCCCCGACCTCCATCCCCAACCACTACACACACACACACACGCACACACACACTCACACGCGCACGCGCGCGCGCACACACGCACATACAACAAACAAGAAATAAAACAATAGTCTAGGCCTAAACTAAAATAAATATGATGGACTTAGATTTACGATAGTTAAATTACGGAACATTTATATAAAAACTCTTCACATCAATCTCGTAGACGAAAAAGGTATCAACCGCATTCTGCAGAAGTGTATCAGATTTTTATGGATATTGCCATTACAAGTGATGTGCAGCTTGAATGCTCAATGATTGCGTGGCCCGAAATTACAATAGATGCAAATGACTGTATCTTTTCACTTTTCCCTCGTCGATAATAATTGTCAAAACAAACACACAAAAAAAACACTGTTCCCATTTGGACATAGTTGAAATATAAGTATTTTACTTTTTAAACAATGTATCCATTATATTCACGCTATTATACCTTCCTTTTCAATCGATAAATTTACAGCGTATACAAGGTCGATACTGGGTCTGTTTGTTGACACGATTACTATGTGCCCTCGTGTCTTGTTACGTTGGTATTTCAAAGACAGATTTAGAGCGCGCGCTTTGTGTGTGTGTGTGTGTGTGCGTGTGCGTGTGCGTGTGCGTGTGCGTGTGTGTGTCATAGTGCTGGGTGGATCAATCAATTTTTAACCCGAGGTGACGTAAAGATAAAAAAAGGACGCCTCTTTCAAGCGACAAGTTGAATACGGTAGAAAGGTAGCGAATGGGGCGGGGGTTAACACGTCAGGATTGCTCCAAAAATAGCTTCAGCTTCGCCGCTTTTGTGACGTAAACGTATAACTATCGATTTCAAAACATGTGAAGGGGAAATTTGATCTACAAACAGTAGTTATTCGGCCAAAATTCTCTTTGAACAGTTTGTCTTCCTTTACGGTTTTAGAGGCCGTTTACACAGCGATCAAGAACGAAACTTCGAAAGTGCCGTTATTAAAGGACTGTATAAACGGGCCAGTGTGGAAAAACGTAGGACTACTCCATATCATCTACAAGGTAATGGCATGCCAGAGCGGTTCAGTCAAACTCTCGACCCTAGTGCATGCCTACAACTCTACCAGACATGAAAGTACGGGGTTTACACCTCACGTTCTAATATTCGGTAGGCATGTACGCTTTGCCATCGATGCCTTCCATGGAATCCAGTCATGTCATTCCAACTATGTTCGAGACATGCAGAAACGGTTGAACTTTACCTACAGAAGTCGTTACGACCTTCGGGTGCGAGAAACCAAGGTTGAGGAAGGAGATTGTGTCCTAGAGAGAAATGGAAATGTGGGTCTCAATGTCAAGAACAAGCTCGCTGATAAATGGGGCAAAGATGTTTATGTCGTTCAATCGCAACCAAACTCTGATGTACCGGTAACTTTTATAGAAGAGGGAACATGGTCGAGGTTCACCCAGAATGGCGCACAGGAACCTTCTCTTGCCTTTAACTGGAATTCCTCTCCATACTTTTAAGCCTGACACTTATTGTTCTACTGATAATCCGTGAATATTTTTTTCTGGCCTCAGTTCAAAATCATTGGTCACGGATTCTTACAAGGACATTTCGACTGAAATTTCCCCAGTCTCAGCCAGGAGGAAGTCAGCACTCAAACCTGATACTGAACCATTTTATCCATGTCGAACTGCTCGAAAGAGAAAGCCGCTAAAATGGATAGCGCATCTATAGATTGGGTCAAATAAGCATTGGAAAGTACAGTATGTTTGACAGTGTTAATTTAGAGTGATTTATAGTGTGCATTGTGCATTATGATCTTTTTATATGTACAGTTTTTTCATTTGTTTGATAAGCATGAAGGTTGCAAAGATAATAACTTTATTAGAGTTTCAGAATGTTATTGTGACTGAAATATAACTTGTGCAGTACAGTATAACTTGTGCAGTACAGTAAAAATGTTGCAAGTAGATGTGCAAGATGTATCTCTTAGAATGATTTGATATTGTTTTACAGGTGGAATGATTTATTGTTATGGTGATGACATTTTCATAGTGTCATAATGTACTGATGGAAATCCTAAGAAACCACTTTTATTGTGCACATATATTTTTGACAATGTTTCACAGATTGCCATCTGTGAAATGTATTGATTTAAGTCTTTATAGCGCATCAGTTTTATTTTTCTGACTGATTGTATCCTGTTTCAATGATTTACTCAGCAGTTTTAGACATACAAGCATTTTAGGCCTGATGCTCATATATGAACATAGCCTGTCTTAGCGATTTTAAGAAAGACTTTGACAGTGCTTTAGACTGTAGATATAATGATAGCTACAGTTACACATATAGATTTTAATTTATAACTGGGTTCGAATTTTGTGTGTATATTGGTTGTATTTACCAGAAGTATATTAGATTTAAGACTACAGTGAATCCAATAAATCTTGATAGATATCTAAAATGTCGGGACGACATTTCCCTGTGATGGGGGGGATGTAGCAGGGTCAAGTTTACATTGCCCGTAGTTTATGTTCTCTATATACTTATGTTATGTATGTCCCGTATTGTCCTCTGTAGTCGTATTATTGTATTTAGTACAGTCTTCACACATATTACTTATTCATAATTTTCATAATTCACTAACTATTATAACTACCCACCTGGATTGGCCTCTCTTCAAACTGTCGATTTCCCAGCTAATTTGGACAATGCATGCGCATTTGACATGAGAAATTGATGGCGAAGGCAACAGTTTTTGTCGCTGACAATAAGACTTTTATATAGGCGCATATCTGAGTATTTGTTTTGATGCTTAATCATTTCCTGAATTTTGTCACTCATCGGTTTTGTTATGTCTTTGTATTTTCATTAGAGTGAGAAATTGATGGCGAAGTCCGCAGTTTTTGTCGTTTACAATAAATATTCATAGCGGCGCATATTTGTGTATAATTAACAAACCCGTTATCCCTGGTCCCGATGTTTAGAACTCGTATGAGCAGACCAAGCATTCTAGCCATGTGTTAGTTTGGACTGTGACAGTTGTTTTGCCTTGAAAAGAAGCGAATAATTGGTCAAAATGTTTCTATACATTTCCTCAATTAAGTTTTTCAGAATACACTGGGATAAACATCTGTATATGATTTGTGCCATGCTTTAATTGTCAACGGATAATCGTTTCTCTTTTAAAAATATCTTATTTATGTCGAGAAATTTTATTTACTTTTAGACATCAGCTTAACTCTTAAACAACAGTTATGGGTCAGATGTGTGAAGCAACACATGTTTTTTCAACATTACCGATAAATTCATATATTGCATTAGCAAATGCTTGTAAGCTATTTTCTGTAAAATTACTATTTCTTTTATTGCAAAAGTTATAAATACAGACAGACCAAATTGATATATATTTACTACAGATTGATTGTGGCCCATCACAAACTCCAAAACTGAATGAAATTTTCAACAGATATATTTCTAAAAACAAAAGGTTTAAGCCTGTTAAGATGTGAATAGCAAGCTTGCTATTAACATATGTCTTAGTTACTTGAAACATATACTTAACCTTGAAAAAGTATAAATGTCAAATTTGAATTATTTAAAACAAATTAATAGGGCACAAAATGACAAATATTATAATGGTTTATATGGCATTTAGGCCAGTCAAAAATGTTTGTTTTGATTACATTAGATAAAACAAATATTCAAATTTCTGCCCTTAGTGGGATGAAGCAAGTTTCAAATATATTACAAAAATATTTGGCTATATTCTTTTATATATAATCTTTTCGTACATTTTGCTCTCTATTTACATACATGTATCACTATGATTAATTACAAATTTTGTAAAAGAAATCAGTTTCCTGTACCATCGGCGCATTGGTCAATTGTATGCATTGATTATGTCAATTAATTTTGACACTACAGGCACAGTTTAATGTTATGACACATTGTGGTGCCACCAGTGGTAACTGAGATAGGAAGTCGCATTAGTTCGCTAGTTCTAATTCTATCTCTATCAGAATATATTATAATTAATTATCATAATAATTCTATTTACTATCTCTTATTGTTTCACATAGCCGGTAGCTGGATTTCAAATTCCGTTTATTCGTCTTTTCATGAGAACCCAGTTCGAGGTGTTTTTAATACATAAAAACACATTATATGAATCCATACAGCTTCGAAGGTATAAAACACTGTAATTTCAGATAAATCATGAAGGAATCTAGGATTGATGTGATAACTCACAATACAATCGAGCACCGATACTACATTTACAATTTGTTTATATCACCAAGGGTGTTAAGCTGTATATTCGTTTTTATTAAGGTATTCAAAAGCACGTATTTTAAGAGCCTCAATGCCACATATAACAAGATCTCCGCAAAGCGGGGTCAATATCAATATGGATCAAAAGATGAGGAAGTAAAATTTTAAAGATTTGTATAAGTGGGTGTGTTTCGGAGGGAAGGGTTGTAATTTTGGTTTGAGGGGGAATTTTATGTGGCGGCGATGATGGAATGCAGAGGCAAAAAAGAAAACAAATTGACTTCTTTATTTGGGGGAGAAGATTGGAGGCGGGGAATTAATGTAGAATATTGCACTCATCAAATTGTCTCATCACCAGCCATCTATATTGTAAGTTAAAAGTCAACACCGGAAATAGTTTTGAAGTTTTGATCTGGACATAAAACACAAAAAAACAGATTTGACAGATATTGAGCTTTAATTTGTGACCTTGACTTTTGACCTACCGGCCAAAAGTACATGTTCTCTGCACATCGTCTCTCACTACCTACTTGCATGCCAGATTGAATTCAATATCTTGTGTACGAATTATGTTGTGCTCTGGATACAAAATATGACAGAGAGTTTTGACCTTGCTGTGGCCTTGACCTTTGACGTACAAATCTGCTTAATGTACTCTGCATATTGCCTTATCATCACCTAAATTCCAAGATCGAAGTCGATACTTTGAGTTATGATTCATAAACTAAATATGACGGATCAATTTGAACTTTGAGCTCCCTTTTGAGCTACCGACCTGGTTTATGCGTTCTGCACATTATTTATCGACACTTACCTATATTCCAAGTTTAAAGTCAATATCTGAAATAGTTTTAAGAATTATGATGGACGGACTCACACGCGTCATAACACAATACGCCCGTTTTTCTAAAATGGTAGTAAAGATTAGTATAGTTTTCACAAAAATATGATAAATCTTTTAACAATGCACCACTTCTGCAGATATTTTTTTTAATTCATTTTTTTTCTCGTTGTGAAGTTATCCCTCTTCAAAATAACAGTGATGCGCGATTTGTTTAAATATATAACGGGGGTACATCAATCAGTTAACACAGTTGTATATTGCTCACCTGCGTTTCTTTCAAAATGTCCTCAGATGTCAATTTATCATCTTTCCTAACTTCACTTTGTTTAGCACTGTCAATACATTGCTGTGATAATGTGAGCAGTATCTCTGCTGACTGACAAAGCTTTTTTTGATCGTTCCAAATATTGTCCTGGAAAGTATGATGGCATTTAATATCCGCTTATTTAATTCAACCCGATCAATAATCTGTTGATCACATGCATATTGAAATAAGAAAAAAAAATTGTTGTCACTCCCGATTGCTAAAACCAAGAAAGAAGTTATAAGTTAATTCGATATCTAAATAGTCGTTTTAGCTTTAAAAGTGTTCAATTATCAACATAATGATTCATTAGTATTTTTAAAAACATCAAACATTACTTATAAATTTGTGTAACTCGCAACCGTGTTCAGGTTAAGGAATTTGTTCTGTTTGCGATAGTTTTGCACGTTAGATAAACAGGATTTAATCAAACTTCACACTGCAGAAAAATGGTATAAGCCTGGAGAACCACCTTCATTCATGGAACCGAACAAATTCCTTACATATGAAAAAGAATATAAGACAACACATCTTAATGTAAATCTGAAAACCTGAACGTTATATTCCACTTCAACCTCATCTAGGTCTTTTAGATACTGTTCTTTCGAGTCTTCCGAGTATTTGAAGTTTGCGTGTTTCCCGGTCAACAACTCTCTTATCACTGTAAAATGTATTAAATTATAGTCAGGCAAACATGTATATTATCGCGACTTACTTTCATGACCAAGAATGCTATTATGTTGTTTTAATTGTGGTATTTGCTTCCAAAGGATCTTTTCTATGAAAATAAGAGACCACAAGTATGCAATAAACGTTTCACATGTTCTATTAACTATTACAAAAGCTATCTTTAAGGGTCGTGTGGTCGTTGTAAAATGTCTCCCCATACTTGGATTCGGTGTTATATTTTCTAGTCCTTTGGGAACATGTAGAACATTCAATTTCATAATGGAATTCCGATTATGCCGGTGCTAAGGGGGCGTAGTACATATTCCATAACCTCTCATATACAGACTCAATCAAATCGAGCCTGCTATTGTATTGCATGGTTACGCACTATGCTTCCAAATGATCTTTTCGTAGAATTTATTAGTGTATGTAAATTAGAGACCACTACTATAAAGTAACGTACGTAGTGTTTCTTATTTGACCAATTTGGAAAAAATCGTGAGAGAGAAGAATACAAGGTTGATTAGGACAACGTCTGATGATAAGTAGTCGTTTTAAGTCTTTTTTCTATTCTACTTTTAGAACTTTCGCGCTATGAAATTAAAAAAAAAAAAAAAAAAAAAAACATGCAAAAATATCCATGCAAGGGTGATACATACCAACATTCGTGAAGGTCATTCAAGTACTTCACGATATGAAATCGCTAGAAGATTTTAGTTATTTTAGTTCGTGCAGAGAGGCGGTATAATTGTGCAATATGAACTTTTTCATGATAAAATGCTACAGTCCAATTTTGGTGAAGGTCCATTCATAAATATTCGTTCTTTAATTATCTCTGTCGACATCCCCGCCTGTGTTGCGGAACGATACCAGTAGTATAAATGCAACAGAGGTGTATCCAAAAAGGTAGTACAAACAAGGTTTGGAGAAAATAAATCAAGCATATCAGGAGATAAAGTCATTCATATTATTTTAGCTCTGGGTAAGTGTAAAACGAAGCAGAACCATGTGTATATTGCGATCAAATTTCGTTTAAAATAATTCTAGGAATATGTTAGAGCGCTTCATTAAAAAAAGATTGTTCAGGCAATGACGGACGACGGATTCTGCATGGTCATATCAGCTAATATAGTCTTTCGGATGCGATGAGTTAAAACATGAAGCAGACTAAATTAATATATCAAGATATAATGTAGAGTACCTACCTACACCTATATTGAAATAATCAAAGTACTTTTCAAGTTTGTCGTATGTTGGTGGGTGAAAGTATCCTTTTGTTAAAGGAATAGCAGTTGGTGATGTCTTGATTGAGGTTTCGTTTTCAGTCGTTTCTCTTGCTACTCCGAAATCTGTAAGCCTTGCGTTGTAAAATCTATCCAGAACGACGTTACGTGTTTTGACATCTAAATGAATTATTGCGCCCCTGGTAAGTCAGATGCACAATTTGTATAAGATACAGATAGATGTCCGATATATTTTGGGAATTATGTTGAACAATTTTAAAAATATCGAGACGAAAGTATATAAAAATCCTTAATGTTTATAATTCTCTTTCTCGCTATATTGTAAGCAATAATAAGAATAATGAACTATCGGTAATTACGTGACAGAAGATAAGAGATACATATTTCGGCATGACAATATCGTCACATTTGATCTGTTCTGAAAAGTTTAAATCATTGTTACTTAACTTAATAATATTTGCCCTAATACTACACTTTGTGCAGAAGTAATATGATGATAAAGGCGGTAATATTTTGCCTCATCATCTGTACTTTAACTGGTAAGTAATAATGGACTGCCATTTTTAAGTTTCGTTAACAGCAACATAAACCTTTTATTGATTATATTTTATCATGAATACGGGCGATAAATCATTTACTATAGTTCTGACTTGAGGTCAGCGATATTTTGTACTGTTAATAATGGAACGGTCCATTATCTAAATAATGTTTTCAAACCATTTTCTTTAATGTATATATTTAACAGTAAACAAAATCTGTTAAAGAACAACACCGCAAACGGTTAACGACTATTCAACAATCTTGTCAGTTAATTGAATATCAAGGTAAAAAAAGGGAAAAAAATTGTAAAATTGCAAACAGACTCACGGAACCTGAACAATATATGTAAGCTCATCACAATGGCTGTGTGCGAAGTTACAATCAGTTCCCAATAGTAGGGTACCGAGCTAATAGCTTACATACAAAAACAACCAAAACTTTATCAGTCGAAACTCGAGCATAATTTGTAAACAGGCAAAGTAAAGCGATGGAACCTCGTACTTAGTAGGCAAGCTGGTTGGGATCGACACTTATTTATTTCGATGTCTGGTGCTTAAATGTCAAAGTTGCAGTGACCAGTTTCCTATCAATAACTGAATGGTACTTTAGTATACAGTCGTCAAACTGCGTAGGATGATTGTCTGTGGTCAGATAACGACTAGTATTATTTCGGTGGTCAAAAGGTCTAAGGTGAAGGTCGCGGTGACCCTGAGCTGAAAATCGGTTACTAATCGATAACTAACGTAAATTTTCATAAATGAATGCCTTTTGTCAGTAGATTAAGCATTTATTTTTGAAGTCAGTGATAATTTTGTATTTTTTATAATGGAACGATCCGTTATTTAGGTAATGTGATCAAATCAGTATTATCCAATTGATGATAATTAATTTTTGCAACTCTTAATAACCTTGAAAGTACAGGATGGTATAAGCATTGCATATTTTGTGGGAGTGGGGCCTGTATCCGTCAAAGTCGCAATTATTTAATATTTTATTCTGTAAATTTTACAGAAATATACAGCGTTATGTGTTTCCATATCTTCACAAAAGATATAGATTAAGTGTAATAATATGATAGTCTATTGCGTATTGTAATATCTTTTTTAATCAAGTACAATATGTTTTGTAGAATACACAATTTATATGCTGTTTACATGTGCAAATAAAAAGAAGTTATAATTGTATCTAATGCTTGGCTAGAAAAAAACAGTACTGTGGTCTCTTACTCTAGGAATCTACTGACACAGGTGAAGAAACTTACCACTAATGAAGCATTAATGTACGGTGTTTTGCACTCAGATGAAATGTACTTATACATGATAATACTAGTGGAAGAATGCATAATTACCAAATAAGAATAATGAAATGAATATAATTACACCTCAAATTTTTTCACTTAAAGATGAGCCGTCAAAGTACTGAACCCCAGTCGCCTATGCAACAGGCCACCACGCAACCACTACATCATTCTAAGTAGTTCTACGTAGTGGTGGGTCTAATCTAAATCAGGCAAAGCAAATCATACTGATTTCCCTCATCGGCAGACGTGTCGTTAGATTGAACTTACAAGCGTCAAAATCAAAGTACAAGATGATCACAAGACCGTGAACTTTGCGGGACGCGGATGTTTGTCAAAACACAAGCCTCCAGCATTTATTTCATTGGTATATGTGAATTGATTAAGAAATAATAAGTTCCCAAACGTGGTTTATCGTAGAATAACCCGAGTTTTGAGTTCTTATGCGTAAGAATATATCACGAAGGCCGTAGACCTGAGTGATATACTGTTTCGTATAAGAACGAAAAACTCGGGTTATTCCACGATAAATCACACTTGGGAACTTATTATTTCGATTCTAACACGACATACTAGTATTAACAGTGTTAAAAACAATGGTAACTACTTTTTACGACCGTGCTACGCACCTGGATCGGATGACGTCATTGCACGCGAGTGGTTTATCGCAGAATAACCCGAGACAGATTTTGCTCTACATGTATGTAGGTTATTTGCTGGTCGTGTTAGAATAAACGATATATTTCTCAGTTGAAACAAACAAATAGAAGAGTTAAAGCAAAAAGTTAAAAACGAGTTGCTTTCGAAATTAAACTAATATTTTCAACAGGATTACATGTTCCGTTTGCTTCAAACCATAACATTTTTTGTAACAAATAAAAATATGAGTTCCAATGTCTGCAACAAATTTAGTAGACATCTAGAATTAAAAAAAAAAGGTTCGGCAAAACACATCTTTCTAAAAGGAAAAGGATAAGAGCATCTTAAAAAAGAAAAAAACTATATGACATTTTCTTAAATGTGTACATGTAGCAGTAAACATAAGCTGTCGGAGGACAGCAACGCTGTGCTATTCAAAAGCCCTGTCAGTTGAATGAATATAAAATTCGAAAAAGGGAATAATTTTGTTAAAATGCTTAACAGAGTGATGGAACATATGCACTCCATGTCAGATCATCACAGTGAACAAGAGAGTGATGTTTCAATACTTTCCCATTACTGGGTACTTGGATACAAGATTTCATACAAAAACTTAACCTAAAAGTCGAAGAAGGGGCATACTTTTGTAAAATGCAAAGTAAAGTTATGGAACCTGTGCAACTGCATGTCAGATCATCACAGTCAACAAGTGTGTTAATTTTCCATTAGTGGGTACAGAGATACCAGCTTACGAAAGTCAAAAAGGGGTATAATTATGAAATAAGAGGCCCGAATGGGCCTAAATCACTCACTTGAATAAGACCTTGACTATCTGACCTTACTTCTTACCAAGTTTGGTGAAAATCCTGTAAGTAGTTCGTTAAAACTAGATTTCACACAGACATTTATTAAGATTTATAACGATGCTAACAATATCTTTCTATGATTTGACCCCGTGACCTAGTATTTGACCTAGATAATCCATTTTCGAACCTAATCTTGATTTCATAGGGACACAGATTTTGACAAAGCTTGACGAAGATCAAGTAGAAAATGTAGCCTCTAGAGTGTTCGTAAGGTTTTTCTATGATCTGACTTGTGACAAACATTAAGATCTCAAGTAACCGATTTTTATCCATAACATGTTTCATGGAGACAAACATTCTGACAATTTGTAATGAAGATCTAATGGGAAATATGGCCTCTAGAGTGTTAACAAGGTTTTTCTATGATTTGACCTAGTGAGCTAGTTTAAGATCTCAGGTAACCCACTTTCAAATTTGGCCTAAATTTCATAAAGATATTCTGACAACGTTTTATAAAGATGAGGTATAAAATGTGGCCTCTAAAGTACTAACAAGATTTTCCTATTAATTGACTTGTGATCTAGTTTTTAAACCCAGATGACCCAGTATAAATTCGTGTGATATTTTATTAAGTGTAACATTTTTTACCAAGTTTCATTAGGATTTGGCCAAAATTGTGACCTCTAGAGTGTAAACAGTCAAATTGTTGACGACGCATGACTGACGACGGACGCCAGACACCAGGTGATTACAATAGCTAACCTTGAGCACTTTGTGCTCAGGAGAGCTAAAAACAAAACAAATTTAAGTTGAAGCCTGTGAATTGTAAGTTAATTTATCAAAGTGAATAAGTGAAGTTTTAATGATTCTAACAAATAGTTGCTGAGAACCTAGCTTACAACCACATACAAAAACTTAACCAAAGAGGAACGCCGACGCGGAGCGAGTCCATCTTCACCTAGTTTACTAAAGTTTTTGAATAGCGTATGCAGGTTTATACATGTTTATACGTAGGTTAAAATCATTTTGCAATCGCCCTTGTTAAATTATTCTGCGGTATGACTCTTGCTTTCTTCTATATAAATAAAAATGATAAATATTTTGGTTAGGTATATTCATTTGTAACATTTTTTAATCAGATTTCATTTTTATTTTCCATATATTATTATTATCTTATCTCTGACTTAATTACAGGGGTATTTAAATGTTTCGAAAGAAGTACCAGTAAATGATCAATTTGTTATCATAAAAGTCTTGTAGCGATTTAAATAAATATTTGTGAGAAAATAAACGAAGCAATATACCTGAAATTTTCAATTTCTGTATGAAGAAAGTCTATTGCTGCACTAATATGGTACAGAATTTTCAGTCGTCTTTGCCTGTTTAACTCAATATCTGCAACGGCATTCTTTTCGATGCGACTGGTATCCTTTTCAATCAATGTGTACAAATCCCCCTTGTCGAGGCAACGTGATAGAAACCAGTAAATCCTAGAAATATGATGAATATTATAAAGCAAATGAATTCATTTGTAGATTTCTTAGGTAATCTAGTGATCTAATATTAAAAACATTCTACATCGTTTTACTAGGAATAATAACGTAAATCTTCAAAACGGGCTTGTTAGTTTTGTTTCTGAGATAAAAATGTAGATAAGTAAGTCAATTTACAAACATGCCTGTTATCTTCTTCAGCTCCTGATAAAATCTAATATTAGCCGAAAGACTAAAACTCATACAAAATTCAAGGTGAAAGAGGACTACTTGTTACAAGTTTTAAAAATTTTCTTTCAAATAAACTTTGTCAAACAATCGTATATGAATGGCTCATACTAACTGCAAGGGTCTGAGTTATGTCTTCATTCTTTCGGTCTTTGAAGTCAAACAGGAATTATAGAATTCCGCTTAAGCCGGTGCAGCACATTTCATTACCTTTCGTAAATATACTCAGTCAAAGCTAGTCTGCCATAATTTTGATAGGTTGAGTTCTATGTTTCCAAAATACCTTTAGACATTTTTGTACAAATGCAATATTTACATTTCCTATATTTAAGAAATATATTAGAAAATTACATGTAATTCTTATCATCCTTCAAGTAAACGTTCTGATAAGGTCTCCTCATAAAGTAATAGTTATAACTTAGGTCATGATAAAAGACTGCATAGGTTATATCAATGACAAAGGGTGTACAAAGCTCATATTTTGTCAGTTGTTCTTCTTTCGTGTTTGATGATTGCTTCAATATTTGTCATTTATTGCCCATCTCCTCAATGTGTCACTCTGCCACAACTGAAGACTTAATCCTGAAAGCGTTTCTCTGGACCGTTATCGAAAATCTAAATATCATTTTAACTTACCGTTCATTTGTATCACATCCCATTGCCAACAACGGGACTATGGCAAAATGCATTATCCGAGACGCAAGTTTCTCCTATAAAGTAAAAAAAAACTGTTTTTGTTATATAATATTCCTTTAAGATATCGCGATGCATAAATACTTAAAATACTTTCCTTAATCTCCATTTTTCAAACACGTTTTGCTATAGCGTAAGGTTAACTAATACTTTTTTGCGTAATAAGGTCTGCAGATTCTAGAAGAATTAGCTTGTGGCCGATCCAAGAAGTGCGAGGGTACCGAAGTATCACCTGGGATTCTGCTAATGTTATATCATGAAACAAACATGCATTAACGCGTTTCTAGCATAAATTGTGTAAAATGCTAAAAATGAATAAATTGTCAAGCAACGTCATTAATTTTTCCTTAAATGCTCGGGAATGTTTTCCTTTTAAATCATGCAATTTAGGGATGTAATACGTTTACGCTCTGCACGGAAACGCGCACAAGTAACCGGTTGTATTACTAGAACTTGAACGCAAGATCATTCTGTTACGTTTTTTAACTTACAATTACTCTCGTTATACATGTAAAGCACACCTAAACAGTAATTTTAAACTAGAATCAAGGAAAGCAACGATTTTCCTCATACGTTTCCATTTCACACTTTGTTATTCCCAGTAGTATATTTGTTATTCTCAAAGCAATGGGAAATTAATCTATCTAGAATATTACCGGTGATAACTGATAGCATAATCATAATGCTTACAATCCTAATTTCATTTCGTTTTATTTTCTCATAATATCTATTATATACTTTGAGACATATATGTACAGACAGGAAATATCTTTTATTTTCCTCTGTTATTTTATCAGCTTGCTTACTTCACCTTGTCGAACTCCATTGAGTTTAACTTTTTCTAAGTACAGAAAACGTCAAAATCGCCCCAGAGAATTTTATGCCTCCCAGCCCTAAGATGGCCAACATAAAGTAATCACACCGTCTATCCGTTCCCTTGGTTTCCCGAAGAGCGCTTTGATGTTGGAAGCTCCTATGTAGGCAGATTGGATGTGACCCGCAGATGGTACTTATTTATTTTGATGTCTGTTTCTGATTGATAACTGAAAGACCCATCAAACTGCGTAGGATGATTGTCTGTAGTCAGTTAATGGGTCGTATTATTTCGGTGGTCAGTAGGTCTAAGGTTAAGGTCGCGGTGACCTTGAGCTGAAAATCGGTTAAAAATCGATAACTGAAGAACGCTTTGACCAACAGTCATCAAATTTTACAGAAAGAGTTTCTGTGGTCAATAGATGATTCATTTGTTTTCTGGATCAGTAGCAAATGTCAAAGTAGCGATTACCTTAGAGTTTTTTAAACCGACCCTATTTTAAGAATAGTTATAACTAATTATATATTACTGGGGATAATCTAGTACCCATTTACGGCTGTGTCGACTGAGGCAATAGCGAGGAAGTGCCTTGCCTAGGGACACAACAAAGTGGGAGTAGCCAGGAATCAAACTTGGGGTCATCGCCTTCGTAGAAAAGTGATTTAGCTCTCTCGGACAAAGCGTCCGCTTGTGGTCAGTAGTTTTTTGGATCAGTAGATTAAATATTATGATATGACATTTAGCTGAAAATCGGTTTCCAGTGAATAACTGAAGAACGCTTTTGCCTGCAGTCGTTAAACTTGATATGATGACTGCCTGTTACCAGTACATAATTTCTTTAGTTTTGGAGATCTGTTAGTCAATCGCCAAGGTTACAATGTCCTTTACACCGCAAACAGTGTTAGCTTAATAAATAACGAATGCTTTGACAAACAATTTAAAGAATAATTTTCTGTGGTCAGATTATGACGCTTATTTTTGATGGTCAGTTAGTCAATGAGTAAGTCGCGGCGACCTTAAGCTAGACATCCATTTCCAATCGATAACTCAAGAAACTTTTGGCCTTCAGTCGTCACATTTCATTTTGGGGAATGTGGGGGATGACTCGGTCAAAGGTCTAGACCGCCGTTTCCTTGAGCTGAAATTCGACTTAAGAACGCTTAAGCCTACAGTAGTCAAAGTTAATAGGATGATTGCTTGTAGTCAGTAGATGATCCATATCATTTCGGTGGTCAGTAGACTAAAGGTCAAAGCGACGATGGCTTTAACTTAAGAACACTTTGGCTTGTTGTCGTCAAACATCATAGAATAATAACATGTAATCAGGAGATGGCCTCTTCTGTTTGGGAGCCAGGAGGTCCAATGTCCAAATTATAGTGATCTCGGGATCGAAAATTGGACAGGTCATCACTAAGGCAAGCGTGTTTTACAAACAGGTCTTGTTGTTTTAAACTTTACAATCTTTAAAACTTTTCAAAACTCAAATCTTTTCCCAGTTATGGGATATGTAAAAATGATCGAATTTCAATGCTTTGAGCTAAAACAAACGTATAGTGCAAAATCAATGAATTCAGATACCCTATACGTGCATGCACAAGTAAAAGAAAACTAAACAGTTTCAGAAAAATTAGTAAAACACAGTTTAGATCAATTTATTCAGCAACATCACGATTTTATTAACCAGAAAACATTTAAGAGTCACAATTATATTCATCAATTTATACACGTAAATCATATAAATGAGAATATGCATCAACATCATACTCAAATTTGAAGTTTCATAAAAAGAAAAATAAACATAGAATTAAGATTGGCGTTAATCATACGCAAAATTTATCGTACAAGTATAAAATACACTTACATTGGTTGCAGAGTGCTCAAAATGTTCATTTCCTCCAGCACAGTTCATTTCTTTTAAAGCCACTTTGATATCCAGACCGGGGATCTTTCTTTCAGCTGAAAAATAAATATGAATCTCAAATATCTAAACAACGCCATCTTGAATAATGAATCGAATTATTGATTACAGCATTATTTCAGCGTTTCAGTCTTAATATACACACAAACAACAACAACAACAAAAAAATAAAAACAAAAAGGTCCAACAGGAACAGTCACATCCAACGCAGTCGCCCATACAACTCAAAGTGTTCTAGTCATTAAGATTATTAATAGATTATTAATATCATAACATGCATGAAATGCCTTGGTGACTGAATGTTATAATGCTTAAAATTATATTTGAAAATATTTGGGACTGGGTGGAAGGTCCATTTTGGAGAGGTATCCGGCTTTTTAGATTTGACAGTGATCTATTTATATGCTTTAATTTTATTGTTAGATAATTTTACTGGTTTCAAACAGTCCGAGGTTTATCAGAAAAAAAAAAGTTTCGTTTCCTACAATTTTATTCAAAGAAACATTACATCTTCAATTGCAAATATATATTTATGTATTTTGAAAGCATGAATTATACATTTCTGAAGAACACAATTCTAATTGGAACCCTCACCGAGTCATTAAAATACTTACAAATATAAACGTATCCGAATCCTCCTTCTATTGGTTTATTTGTGTTGCAGTAGGCCTTTATATCACGAAAAACCCCTTCTTCACAAATTAGAAGCTTTCCGTCATGGGTACATTTACGACGGGGTTTGTCTCGTGGGGGTTTGAATACTTTTTGCAGTCTATTTTCTCTGGCCGCACTTGAAGAATCGTCGTTTGATTCAGCGGGCCTTTCAACTACTATGTTTTTACTAAGACAACAATCTTTATTTTCACCTCGGCCTTTGTCTTTCTCCTTGTACTGAAGGGTATCTAATGCGGATAAATCACCGTCACTTTTCTCGTCTTGACTAGCTTGAATGGGCTGTTTTTCCGTACTATCATATTCTGATTTAAAACTCATATTTAAGTTTTCGTACGTTGGTTCAACTGTTGGTGTGGGTAATTCTGATGAGGGCGTTGTGTTTGTGTCAATTTGATTTTCCGCAGTTATCACTTTCTCAGATCTGCTTGCTGTCGATGCATTGGGACTTTCCTCTTGTGGCTGTTGTTCTGATCGTTCCTTTGCTGCACTTACTCCGTTCACGATATTAGAAGACGAAGGCTGTTCTTCTACTTGTTTATATTTATCTTCACCGCCATTGCTTCCACTACTAATTGACACTGAATTTTCAACTGGCTCTAGACGAAGATCGCCTTTTACATCTTGCGGCATGACTCTAGTGGGTTTCGATCTAGGATAAAATGTCAGTTGCCTCTACTTAAACTATCATGAAATAATCTATTATATTTTATTTTGAAATAAAAAAGAATTTACAGTCTTTGGTTTTATACAAATTTTAAAGAAATCAGAGCAAAATTTATTGAAATGGTTGCAGAAACCTTATTGGCAAGTATCACATTATTAACTCAGTATTCTTTCAAAGACTAGAAAGTATTATTGCAAAAAGACACATTTATCTAGAATTAATATGCTTTAAATTCATTGAGTTAAATAATACCTTTGATATGAATCAGCCATAACAGCATTGGACACTGTGGTAAATACAAAACAAATAGTTAAATTCTTCATCATGGAAGACTATGAAAGTATATACAATGGAAATATATAGCATTACCTTGATCTGCAATGATTTCATTTTGTCAAGATTGGATCACACGAGGCGCTGTCAGCGAGTGTGATCAAGCCTAGCAAAACCTTGTTTTAATGATTCTCTTTCCTTATTTACATATACCTATTTCTACTGCTATATCAGTCCGAATTGTTATACCTTTACAAAAATAAGGATGAAAACTCGTTTGACACAGTAATGTTTTGACGTCAGAACTAATGCAAATAGTCCTTCCATCAAATATTTTGCGTATCCGATGCGAGTTGAATGCAAGATTTTTTATTTGTTAGTGAAAAACATGCTGTGTTTCAGACAGAAAATCCAGTAAAAGATACAATCAATATATGTACTTCTATTCAAATAAAACCTACTGACCCCAAAGCGGACCATTTCCGAGGTTACATGTATTACGGTTCATGGGTGCCTATGGAAAAAAAGCGATGTAACCCGATGTTCTCTGATGAAGAATCATAGTGAGTTATATATATTATATATTAATTATATAAGACAACTTGATCATAAAAAATAGTGTGCGTAGGCAAGAATAGAAATAAGACAGAGTTGCGGTTTGACATTTTCATTTTGGTTATGAACGCATTCTTGTGTTTATCGAAGACATAGAGCACACTTAAATGAAAACTATTTACCCAAGATTAATTTCATGTATCAAAATAAAATTACAAATGCAACGGAAAACCTGGCTTTCTGTAGGTATTAATATGGATTTGCTTCATCGTAAACTATTCTGAGAAAACATCATATCTTATCTTAGAAAAGACAAACCATTATCATATATGTAATCCATATCCACGTTTACTGACGGCATGCTCTGAATCTTTGATGACAAGTTTTGTAAAGTGGCAGCTTCTCCATATTTTTTTTTCCACGTCATCAGCATTTGATATATACGTTCAACTTCTACATTCATTAAGCCAAGAGCAGGGGCAAGCTGTTCCCAGTTTTTGCCTATCTTATGTGCAATTTGGGCTAGGTCCTCATCTGATACCTTTCCAATCGTTTGTATGGTTTCTTTAAAATACGAAAAAGAGTTAAACGATTTACATATCGTAAAATGAATATATTTCGAGAAAACTAAGAAATTTTGTGAATAGTGTCTGTGTTTTCTCAAGAATCATGCACAGTAGGGTCATTCAAAAGTAGTGTGGCTTGTTCTGAATTGCCCGTGCTTGGTATTTAATTAAAACAAAAACCTGAATGTGTTTCTGTGACATATTTCAAATGGGTGGGGGTCTTCTAAGAAATTAATGTTTATGATTTTATTACTCAGTTCACGTTTACATCTTATTTCTGCCATACTGCAAAAATACCAGGTGTTGTTGTACATTCATTTGTTTTTGATTCTGTTAAATGTTCATACAAGGTTTATATACTTTTTCTTGCTGTCTGTTTTATTTCGTTCTCATTTTGTTCTAGATGGTCCGCAAGATGCCTTTGACCTGATTCTCTAAGACATTCCTTGAAGCGTCTGTACCCGTCTTTTCCTTTTGAACATACGGTTTCTAAAATTTGTCTGTTCTTTTGTGATGTATTTGCTAACTCCTACGATAGAAAATTATACCTATTAGAACTACATCGGATTCCGTTAACTGAAAGTCTTAAGATAGAGGGGAATGCTCTAACAATGATGACCCTATATTGCTCACCTGTTGAACTTGGCCTTGGAATTCTGACCAAGTTTCATGAAAATAGGGTCATAATGTGGCCTCTATGTTAACAAGCTTTTCCTTCGACTTGAAAGGTGATCTAGTTTTTGACCCCCTCATGACTCAGTTTTGAACTTGGCTTTGGCATCATCAAGATAAACATTCTTACAAAGTTTCATGAAAATAGGATTAAACACATGGCCTCTAGAATGTTAAAAAGCTTTCCCTTTGACATGAGCGGGTGACCTAGTGTTTGATCCCACATAACCCAGTTTCAAACTTGGCCTAAGAATCATCAAGATAAACATTCTTTCCAAATTTCATTAAGATAAGATCATAAATGCGGCCTCTAGGGTGTTAATAAGTTTTTCCTTTGATTTGACCTGGTGACCTAGCTTTTGACCCGAAATGAAGCAGTTTCTAATTTGGCCTAGAGATCATTGAGATAAACATTATGTGCAAGTTTGTGTCATATCAGAGCATAAATGAAACCTCTATATGGCTTAAAGGGCCAAAATAGAAAATTTTGCCCTTTTAAGGGGCAGTAACTTTAGAACCCATGATGGTATCTAGCCGGTTTTCTTTTTGTGACTTAAGTCGTGTATAAGTATATATATCTAAGTGTGGTTATAATCAAATGTAAAATGCTACTTTTATCATGTTCACAAGGTAAAAATTAGCAAATTTTGACACTTTCAGGGGTCTATCGCGGGCCGTAACTCCGGCACCTATGATTGGATCTGACGGATTTATCATGGAATCCAACATCTATTGTTATTAAAGATATTCTGCAAGTTTATATCAAATCAAACCATAAATAAAGTCTCTATATGGCTGCAAAAGCCAACATAACACATTTTGACCCTATAAGGGGCCATAACTCTGGAACCCATGATGGGATCTGGAACCGAGATATTATGCCAATACAGGTTGTGTGCAAGTTTGATTCAAATCAGTTGCTAAATGTGGCCTCTATCGTGTTCACAAGCCAAAATAACATTTTTTTTTCCTTTAAAGGGGCCATACCTCTATAACCATGACAGGATTCGAACGGATCCGAGATATTATGCCAATGCAAATTGTGTGCAAGTTTGATTAAAGTTAATTCCAAAATGTGGTCTTTATCGTGTTTACAAGTCAAGATAGCAAATTATGGCCCTTTAAGGGGCCATAACTCTGGAACCCATGATGAGATCTTGCAAGGTTTCGAACGGAACCGAGATATTATGCCAATATAAGTTGTGTGCAAGTTTGACTAAATTTTTTGCAAAATGTGGTCTCTATCGTGTTCACAAGAAATTGTGGACTGACGGACGGACGACGGACGAAGGGTGATCACATAAGCTCACCCTGTCACTACGTAAAAAGAAGTAAAATATTAGTGAGATTCCTTTTTATGCCTTTTAAGATTAATTGCTGGCAATGTAGAACGGTCTGAAAATATAATGTTTCTTTTTTTATTGTCCAGTGACGTCAAATGTCACAGAGTGAGAAACTCTGCAGCCAGACTTTGACTCGAATCTGGTGCCTCCTCGGAATGACGTTCTAACGCTCTACCGACTGAGCTACCAGGCCGCCTACACACTTTCTCCCCGTTAACATAATCAAGTCCTATACCGTGACAGCTTCAAAAACATTAAATCATTTTTAAGGTGATGTATGTTTAAACATAATTATGGTTATTTTTGGTTAATAGTGACACACTTCAGTTGGTTAGTGGAAAAGTTGGAACTGAATTAATTAACTTGAGTATCTTTGTTGTACCTTATCAACAATATGAAACTGTATATAGTTTACAAAATATATACGGTTCTGGGAATCGAACTCATGACGAAAAAGTTCGAAACGGAGCGCGTTACCACTAGGCAAACGACGTGTCTGCAAATGTTGTGTATAGACTTAATCTTATGTTACTTTTTTATTTATGTACATTTCAAATCGCCATAATGCTGTGCGAAACCTATCGAAAATTACGCTTACAAACTAAATACCTACCTGCGTCATATGATAAATCTGTTGTCATTCTCAGGAAAATGTCCCTTTTAACATGACATTCAATTACCAAAATCAAGGTACGCGAAGAACTTTTAGTACGGTCTCTACATTATTCGATCTATATTTTGTGAAGACAAACAAGTAAAGTAGAATAATGTGTGTTTTTGTCATGAATTAAATTTCTTATACTTTTAGAGTTATTATTTTTGTGACTTACAGATGTACAGAGAGTCAAATGGGGTAATCTCTAAAATGCATATGTACTAATACCTGCTGTCTCTGTTGCAAGTGTTAAACACTCTTATACTTTTTAAATTATTGCAGTATCCTTTTTTCGTCGCATTTCTTTACTGCTTGATGTCATAGCAACAATATATCTGATATAACAACAACAGAAAACTACATGCACATTTTCTTTATTTTCGTCTTTGTATGTTCTAAGTTCCATAAAGAAAATATCGTATGTTTTAAGTTATCACAGGATCAATTTTCTCTGACTTAGAACCAGTCTGGCTGTCAGACGAAGTCAAACAGGTGAACACTGGTCAAAGAACTGATAAATCGTGAACTTCAAAATTAATGTAAAGACAATTTATATTCAGGATGAATTCTGACGCACATGTAGAAGTTACATTTGAAGTTGACACTTTCACATGTGAATGGCGTCTAGTGTTGTGCAAACATTTTATGTATTTAATGTTTTCTTGTTCCCATAAACACATCTGCATTTTTATTAAGTGAGCTTTTTAAACGTAAAATACCGAAAAACATGTATTTAAACAGTATTGACTTCGTCAGTTTTGAAACTTAGTTTAATGAAATTGGCAGTTCATTTTGTCCTGCTCTTTTAAAATTGTGTTCACAAATTGTTTAGTTGAAATTCTCGTGATTATTACACATTCTGAATTTATTTTCACTTTTATACACTGGAGTTATTACAGCACATATAATTCAACATATTTCTTTTTTCGCCTTAAATAAACTTGTTTTATCGCACAGATAATTGACTGAATTATTTTATTATATATTGTAAATATATCCGGTTAGAGTGTGGGTCGTGCGATAATGTTTGATAAACCTGATACTCGGTTACATATACCTAAAGAGTAAAGTCCATTAAACATACAAACTACGTACTGTGATACTGTATGGAATTGATAATAATTAATACATTTAATATTTAACAAAGCATGCATAAAAGATTTCATGTCTATGGAAGATAACGCCGAATTAAGGCAAACAAGTAACATAACCGTCTTTAATTATTAGTACTTGGAACCTTCTTGAATTAATGGGACAATTTATATCTTTTGAACATAGTTAGTTCTTGCAAAGATGATCAACTAAAATCATAGCAGGAACCAACAGACAGTTTTTTCTCCTTTTTCACATTCACTAGCCATATTCACAACAAAGGCGGAACAACACGATATCATTGAAGCATCAAACATTAAAAAGATTCGTAGTTAGTCGTGTACTACAGTTTGTAATTAATCAAATGTCCTTTTATTTTAGTTATTTTACTTAAAGATAAAGTATGCTCGAATTTCATATTCAAAATATGAAAAATTTCCACACAGTATCTATGTAAACCGAATATAAACATGTATGTATTGTGTATTAAGTTGTGTGTGTTAAGTTTAATATAAGATGTAACACCACTAAAAACATTTTCACATTAAAATGCCTTACACTTAATAGTGATCATAGCTCTACATCAGCTAGTTTATATATTTGATGAGATTCTTTTAGATTTAAATCAATACCCAATGATAAAATACCTTAGCGAAGGCTTAACACAGTACATGTACATTTGTAAGTGTTGGAATGTAATTAATATACTTTAAAACTAATAAATAGTATAAGAAGATCCATCCTTTGAAAGCATACAATGTAGCAAAGGATATATAAGCAGACTCGGTTTGATTTGGGACTATTAATGACAGGTTATGAAACGCGCAACACTCCTAACGCCCCCTAATTAGTAGAACCTGATATGTAATTTCATAACCATGACAGTCAAAACACAAATGATATTCGAATGCTTTTTAGATTGATGAACAAATTAAACTCTAAGGAGACATTAATTTGTTAAGCATTCAAAACGTATACATATACATCCTTACATACCGCAAAACATATACATATACATCCTTACATACCGGAAAACATATACATATACATCCTTACATACCGCAAAACATATACATATACATCCTTACATACCGAAATATCTCTACACAGATCTTGGCCGATAATCTGTTTTTGGAGACACACATCCAGTAATGCTACAGGGTCTGCGTCACTCACAAACCTCTTCTGGCTGCTGCTAAGTACCCTCTTGTAAAAGTCATCTATAAATTAATATAAAAGACACACCGCATGTATGATGTTCAGGCCTTAAATTGTTGGCAATTAGGTATTTCTCTAGGAGAAGATTGGAGAGCAACGTGATATATATCAAACATGCTGAATGGGAAATATTGGTGCTTAAACAGAAAGCAAACAATTGTATTAACACGAAGGTTATTTAGTGAAACATATATATACCAACTGTTATTGGTTAACGTACTAATTCAGTTTACGAGTAAAACTATATAATTATACTCATATATTCTAAGTTTCAGAACTACATAGGTTCTCCAAATTACCGCTGTGGGTGCGGCGGATTTTACATTTTTCATGCAATTTGGTGAAAGACGCAAATTCAGAATTGGTACTCCCAAATTATCATCTTTATCCTCATAAAATATCAAGTATAGAGGTGAATTTGCAATCTAATTTAATAATTTTAAGCTTGTCATCATTGTCTTAAATATCTTATTTAATGTTGATGCAATTTCTCTTTTAAATGATTCTACCTGTCAAGTATAACTATTGAATAAATACAGACATAATACACTTTACAATTTCTTTGAAGTCGCTTAAAATGACCCCTATATATTTGGAAATACATATGCCTTGTACCGGAGTCATGTTTTCACACAAATAAATTAAGTTATTGAAACTAGATAAGTTTTATGCGATGCTACCAATTGAAACAGGAAATATATTAAAATACAACACTTCACGTCCAGTTACATAAGAATTAAAACATGAATAGAATTGTTTAATACAATTATTTAGAACAATCTATTATATTAACTAAGATGAGGAAATTTCATTTTTGTACAGTAGTATTTAATTAAGATTATAATGTAAGGGTATACGGTGGTTAACTTAAAAAATAAACAAACGGAACTGTTCATGTAAATTTAAGCAATACATGTATTAACTGAAGAGAATTATTCACTTATTATTATTATTATTATTATTATTATTGTAAATAAATACGAGTGTTTAAAACCGGATTAAAACTGTATAGATACCATCATCATAACTTCCTCCTGACGCCATTTTGTTTCTGAATTGAATTGATCAGACATCAACTTTCCGTAATTCTGAAGTATATTTTAAGAAGACATAAATATTGTATTTATACATACTACTTCAGTTGTCGATCATTTCTATCAAATTAAATGCAAAAAAAAATCAGAACAACCAAAGGTCTTTAAGTAATGAGCCACTAATACCAGTGTCTAAAACCAGTCGTGTAATCAAATACAAATAACAATATTCTGTCATTGCATTTCCTGATCGACAACTCTAAGTGTTATATATTTTAGTCATGTTTAGTTGTTTCTGAACCATTATACGCGTATGTCAAAGTTCTGACTTCTGTAATGGTTACCGTACACACAGAGAAAACGTCTCGATTCAAATAAAATTTTGCATATACTTTCCTTACAACTTGATAGATTTTCATAAAATAAAGTGTGTCGAAGACAGCAATATAGATGCTTTTCCCCGCAGAAAGCGTTTGCTATCAATTCTCAGTATTTTTCTCGAACACTTCGCTCAAATGCTTTTCATGGACTAACTGTTAAGATAATGTGCACACTGTCGCAGTTGGGCGAAGAGAAAATGTTGAGAACTTATTGCAGACGTTTTGAGCGGAGAAAGTACTCATTTTGTTTACTTCGAGGCTCTTTACCTAGGAAAATCCGTCAGCTAATAAGAAAAATATAAGCAAAATGTCACTTGAATCGGGACATTTTCTCCGTGTGTATGGTAACCGAAAGTCACTTGGGTTGACAACCCTGGTAAATGAATATAACACATTTTAATCAGAGGTAATCTTTCTTCATATTTTATAGTTTTAGGTACGTCACTGTGAGGAATCACATAATAAAAATAATCTCTAAATCAAAATAAATTTATGAATAATATGGGATAATATTGAAGCAGCTTTTGCTGTAAATCTAAAATATAGCCTATCATATGGCAACATCCTAAAACTACAAAGATTTCAATCACAATCACCTTCTGATATCTGGAACACTTCAAGAAACTGAGACTTCATATATTCCTTAGTGTTTGTAGTTACAGAATACCTACCATTATTGTCACTACATAATAATTTAACAATTTTCATTAGTCATATGTTA
Source organism: Mercenaria mercenaria (assembly GCF_021730395.1). Lineage (NCBI taxonomy): Eukaryota > Metazoa > Mollusca > Bivalvia > Venerida > Veneridae > Mercenaria > Mercenaria mercenaria. The sequence goes on along the minus strand of NC_069377.1, from coordinate 4,215,114 downwards.
GGCTATGTTTAAATTTCATATCTTATCAAGATATGAAATTTATTCATGTTCTTCAAAACACACGTATTACTTTTGTTTAGAAATTATTTTGATCATGTGATACCCCTCAATTGGTACGTGATTCTTGTGTGTGTGTGAGTGTGTGTGTGTGTGTGTGTGTGTGTGTGTGTGTGTGTGTGTGTGTGCGTGCGTATGTGCGTGTGTGTGTTCGAGTTTAACGTCTTTTTCAACAATTTTTCAGTCATATAAACGACGGTATCTTCTTGTAGCAGTGAGCACAGTGCCCAACTTTATAGTGCTGCCTCACTGGAATATCACGCCGTAGACACGTGGCATGATACCCCACCCAGTCACATTATACTGACACCGGGCTGACCAGTCCTAGTACTATCCTCTTAATGCTGAGCGCCAAGCGAGGAAGCTACTAATACCATTTTTGCTGAGCGCCAAGCGAGGAAGCTACTAATACCAATTTTTTACGTCTTTGGTATGACGCGGCCGGGATCGAACCAACGACCTCCAGCACTCGAAGCGGACGCTCTACCACTAGGCTACCGTGGCGGTATTCTTGATATATAATGTTCACTGATGGGTTACTCAGTTTGAATATAGGTTTTTTGTAAGGCTTCTGAGAAGTAAAAGAAGAGAATTTATTGCAAGGTATGGTAATAAATACAATAACTATCAAATGATTTACTTTTAAAAAGCTGGAAACAAATATTGCACTACAAAATTTTCCTGAATATTTGTCTATGCTGATCATGGTATGTTAAGTATTAGCTAATACGGAAAAAAGACTGCCTAAGCGTAAAATGGTTGAAAATTATATGAATCTTGCAATACTTTGGACTTGTTGGATGTCAACGAACTTCATTTTAAAATTTAAACTAAATACTAAAATGTAAGATATCATAAAGCGTATGTATAAATATAAAAAAAATTATCTTACAATAAACTTTGTAGAAATAAAAGCCTGACACATTTGCCTATAACATAATATTTAATTATAACGCTATCATATATGCACAGGGTGAAACATGATAAGATAAGTGTTTTTCTACAAACAAAAGTAAAGGACGATTTTAACTTCCCTTTTAATAAGAATAAGAATTTGAATAAATAATTTTATGAAATATCAAATTAACTAATTATTTTGACAAATATAGGTATGTGGCTTAAGTATGTGAGATAAAAAGAACGACAACTATGTTTTGTTTTGCGATCTGCAATACTGTAATTAACGTCATAAAACATAAAACAAGTAACAAAATGCATTGAATACCAATTAACAGACGGGAACTTTATTCATGTAGAAATGAATTAAATTGTAAATTTATACACACCTTCGTCAAAACATCTATGTGTCGCCATTTTTGATTTTCAGTCGTATCAACACGGTAAAAACTTGATAATGAATTTTATCATTAATTCCGTTATCTATGTAGTATGTCATTACACTTCATTGTCCAGAATTCTAAATATAGTATGCATTTACATGACGATGTTTAGATTTAAAACGTAGTTCGTTTCGAAAACATCGAGCCTTTTTATATGTGTGTTTTAGCTCATTCTCAAAGAAAAATGTGATATAAAACCTGCTATTTTCTAATTAAATCTATAATAATTACATTAAGATAACATTAAAATCTGTTCATGACTGGTACAAAATGCTTGTGATTGGGCACACGCTTTCAAAAGAAAACGAAAAGAACTATTGCATAGTCTGGTGATAAATGCAGTAGCAATCAAAAGATATACTTCAAAAAAGTTTTAAAGAAATATGACACAACAAAATTTTCCTGAAATATCTGTCTATGCTTATATTTATGTTGTACGTAATAGCTATGCTAATACGGCAAAAGACTGCCTAAGCATGCTAAGCGTAAAATTGTTTAAAATTATATAAATAATAAATCTCGCAACACTTTGGAATTGTTGAATGTCAACGAACTTCATTTTAAGATTTAGTCTGATACTAAAACTGCAATACTGTTATTAATGTTATAAAACATAAAAAGGTAACTAAATGCATTGGATACCAAAAGACGCAAATTTTATTCATGTAGAAATTAATTAAAAAGTAAATTTATACACACCTTCGTCAAAACATCTATATGTCGCCATTTATGATTTTCAGTCGTACCAACACGGTAAAAACTTGATAATGAATTTTATCATTAATTCCGTTATCTATATATGTAGTATTATGTCATTACACTTCATTGTCCTGTTATTATCTTATCAAATCTATAATAATTACATAATGATAATACACAAATGTATTGATAACTATTCATAATTGGTAAAAAATGCTTCTGATACTGCACAAGCTTTCAAAATAAACAAGCATTATTGAATAGTCTGGTGATAAATACAGTAGCTATCAAATGACATACTTTAATAAAGTTTGAAACAAATATTTCACAGCAAAACATTCATGAAATATTTCTCTGCTTACATTTATGTTGACGATTTGACCGATACGTTTCAAAATTGTATTTCAATAGATATACCTTATTTACCATGGTGAAGTGTACGCTTTAGAACTAAACATACACAATCAGTATTGGGACTTCAAGGGAATACACGGTCTGATTACATTATATTAATGTTATCATGTCTATACAGTATTATATATTCATCACATATATGAATCCGCCGTTTAATATTACGTCTTTTTGACGTTACGCAAGTTCCGTTTTACGTGATCATCATGAAAGAAGACACAACAGCGAAACGTCAGTAAATCTAATTGTAAAATTGTTGGTAATATCGTCTTTGTGATGATCGTTTTAATATCTTTAAGTTAATTATTGAATTCCCATTCTTAGATAGTGCTGAACAGCATTTTATGAGACTGTATTCGTCAAAATTGGTGATTGTATAAAACATAACAACTGAATTATATAGTTTTGTTCTCTCTTAATATCGATTTTATGTTTAAAAGATATCTGTTTATGAAAAACATATTTACAGACTTAAACTTTATTCATTTAAATACTTTTAAAAGAGAGAAAAATTGAAATACCTTCTTCAAACTTTTCATCAGTCGCCATTTTGGATGAAACTGATCAGATATAAACTGATAAAAGTTATGATATCAAAAATATATGGTTGGCCATTGTACTTTGTTGGTTTGAAATATAGGTGACAAGCTAAAGATCATTTTAAAGCTAATCTGGAGATAAAAAATTTAGGGCAGTCAAATTAGTGAAATATCTACATGCGCACATGTAAAAACTGGATCAAAGTCATAGCAATGACGAATGAGTAAAATTAAACAGTCCCAACGAATGATTACGATATACATTTAAGTAAAGTTTTATATGTAGCAGCAAAAGTAATTGTCGAATTAATCTAACGTGTAAACCGAATTTCACATGTAACATGATCTAACAAACGTTTATCTTAATTCAATGCCAAATATATTGGTCGGGTATATCAAATCTTTATGAGGTTAAAGGGAGCTAAATGTAAACTGATGAGAAAAAGAAACGCATTAATAATACAAACTCATTGTACAATACTTTATTTACCGTGAATAACATCTCCATTCGCAAATCTGATGATTTATAAGAATTGACGGTTACCGGTAATTAGACAGCATTTCATGGCCGCATTATGCTTCAAAACTTGAATTTCAATACACTGGTCAGAGGAATTTCACTGACACAATCAGTAGCGCGTGATGCCACCTCTGCTGGCAGCCATAGCAGCAAGACGTCGTACCCTGGACCCATACCAGTTACGTACTAGATGGCATGGGATTCTGGCCCACTTGAGATGGAATGCTGCTCTCAGTTCATGGACATTGACAGGCTGCGGTTAACGTTGACGTAACCGCCGTCCAGGTTTACATTTTGGTGAGCACGCCGGCTAAGGCAAAACGTCAATGTTGCTCGTCCGTAAACTGTTCTTGGTGAAATAAATGTGTCGAAAATTAAAAATATACAGTAAAATATGAGCCCCCTTCAAAAGATACATATGTCTACTGAAGGCCAGAATCTCGGGATTCGAGCCTGCGAGCAATGGGTTTACTTCCCGGGCCGTTGTGAAATAAATTCTCGAGACAATTAAACAAACTACCTATCACTATTTCACGTGTACATTCAGCTACAAAATGAGACCAACCTCAAGTCGAATGAAATATATATCAGGAAATGATTGCCTTTCTACTGAAAGTCCCTGGTAGATAAAAATGTGGCACAACGAATCGGTACGAAATCACGGACTGAAATATGTTTGCCAGCCTAGCAAGGGTCAAAGTCACTAAAAGGTACTGAAAAATATAACTAAATACATAAACTAGGGCCACTCATAATAGTCAGTAGCATCTCAAACACGCGATATTGGCGATTCAAATTTCTTTTCGGTCTTTCAATTGAATGCTACGCTATTGAATGAATTTCCTTAGGTATTTTTAAATGCAATTTCTGAATGGCCAATAGCGACTCACCTCCAACAGAACCGCAACGTTTCGCACAAAATTACTTGGATATTATTACATCGGTTTCAATGGCGAAAAAAATTGCTAGACTGAAAAAAATATCTTATTCCGTGATTTCGTACCGTTTCGTTGTGCCTCATTTCTATCTACCTGGAACTTGCAGCAGAAAGTCACTCGTTTTCTGGTAGATATTTCATGAACAGAAAGGGCTAGAGACCTTGGGTCGGTCTCATTTTGTAGCTAAATGTACACGTGAAATAGTGACAGATAATTTGTTTAATTGTCTCGAGAATTTATTTCACAACGGACCGGGAAGTGAACCCATTGCTCGCAGGCTCGAATCTCGAGATTCTGGCCTTCAATAGACATATGTATCTTTTGAAGGGGGCTCATATTTTACTGTATATTTTTAATTTTCGACACATTTAGGATGATAAGGATTTTTATCAATCTGGTCATATTTTTTGTTCCAGGTCCGATACACGTGCCTGTGCATTAGACATGTCAAAATGTCTAGTGACTTGTTCTTGCATTCGCTCACATTCGAGCATGGCCAATTGATTAATTGTCAGAATATCTCTTGAAATATGGTCGTATGTCGACGAACAATTCTGATATTGCCCAACAAATTTAAATTATGCAACGAAAATAACGCCAACTTCCGATGAAGCGTTCTTTATCTCGCCCGTATAATTAAGAAGCATGTTGCATATTTGGTACATTTTACCTATGTCAACATATATATTACTTAAACACTTCTCATAGATTTGCATAAAGTTCGAACTGAAATCGAAGAAATTAAAAAATACGTGAGGGTTGCATGTAAACCTATAAAACAATACAGTTTTATATCGTTACAAGGCGTATTCGACTGTTTGCGGACACCAGTACGTCTCGCTCATAACGTTCGGAAATATTGCTCTTGTGTTGTCACCTGTGTCTAAAAGTGTATGCAAATTACATGAAGACGTTTTGCAGTTAACAAAGAGGAATATATATCTCTCGACCTAATCCGAATTGCATTATAATAACTTTTTGTTTGAAAAACTAACTTTCAAAAGAACTTTTACTTTTTATACAAACTGCAAACTTCCTGCCGGGTTAATAATGGTTCCTGGGCTCATTGAGTTAGAGTCATTATCAGTGTGGGGAATCACGTGACTTTGAATGACGGTGTGCACGGGAAATGGCCGACACTTGTCTCGCTTCGGCACGAAATTCATGATATTCTATGTTGATAAACGTTTTTAGCTTACCTGAGCAATGCTCAGGTGAGTTTTTGTGATCGATCGATGTCCGGCGTCCGTCATCTGTCGTCTGGAGTCTGTCGTCTGTCGTCTTTCTGTCTGTCAATATTTAGCATGTGTATGCTATAGAGACTGTATTTTTCAACTGATCTTCATGAAATTTTGTCAGAATGATTATCTTGATAAAATTTATACTGGATTTTCATAAAATTTAGTCAAAATGGGTGCCTTGATAAAATCTAGGTCAAGTTTGAATATGGGACATCTGGGGTTTAAAACTAGGTCACTAGGTCAAATCAAAGAAAAACCATGTGTATGCGATAGAGGCTGTATTTTTACATTGATCTTCATGAAATTTGGTTAGAATGATAGCCTTGATGAAATCAAGGTTAAGGTCGAATATGGGTCATCTGGGATCAAAAGCTAGGTCACTAGGTCAAATCAAAGAAAATACTTGTTTAAACTCAAGATTTTTGCTCCAGTTTTACTGAGATTGGTCAGAATATTTGTTTCCATGAAATCACTAGGTCAAACATGTTTACACAGTTATGGTGTGTTTCTCAGGTGAGCGACCTAGGGCCATCTTGGCCCTCTTGTTTAGATATTGTTACATAGCTAATCATATGTAATACCCATTACCGAGCTTTGCGGTTGTTATTTTGGAAAATCAGGCTCCACGGACACACAGTATTCATTGCAAGGACATTTACGAAAATAAACAGCAATTCAAAGACATGGACATTCGACTGAGTGTACACTACAGAAAGAACATTGTTTATATGCATAAAACTGTTGTATGAAGAGACTATATCGAAATTGGTAAAATGGCGACGAACACGTACATCCCATTTTCAATGATAGCTTACACGTACAAAACCAAGCTTAACAAGTGTCAGTTTAAGCTGTAAGTAATGAAGTCATATTATGGCCATTAAACATATTAACCGAACCGAAACGATACACTTTACATTGTTCGTTTCGGAATCGGATAGGGCGTTCACATATATGCGCCTTATCTTCATCCGAATCTCTGAACGAAAATGTGTTAATTGACAAACTTGTGGCAAAACGAGACTGTGCTGGAACAATATTAACAAACAAAGTATCATACATTCCTTTGCGAAAAGATATCAAACTTAAGCGATAATCATTTTACTTCAAATTGTTAAGTTGTTTATGATCGTTTGAAAGGATTTATCGTCACTTGCCATAACCGTTATAAGTCCTGTAGAAGAAATAAATTCCCATCGTTCACTTTTTTGTGAAAAGAAAAAACAACAACTGAAGAACACAAAGCATTGAAACTTTCAACATAATTGTGCAAGCATTATAAATCCAATTATATCCTTTGCTGATAGGGAAGCTATTCTTGAGAGTGAATATACACTATAAAATATAAAAGGTAAGGGTAAATTTCTAGGAAGCACAGAGCCCCACAAACACAGCCATAGAGCCATGCATCGAGAAGTAGGCCCACAACTAAAAGAAGCTGTGAAGGAAAAATATTGTAGACTGGTTACATCAAAAATCCAACAAAAAGTATATAATAAATATATGCAAAATACAGAAAAATTAGGAAGGGGTGGTAAGGGGTAGTTAAAAGGGTCTGATGTTGGGGGAAGGATGAATATTCAACAGGGAAGCCGCGTTCCTTAAACGCAGTATTCCTACAACGTCACAGACACACGTACAAAAGACAAACACACACACACACACAACTAACATACACAGATAAACAAACAGACATGAAAGAAAAACAAGGATGTGGGGCACCGCCCATGACACACACACACACACACACATACACACACGCGCGCGCACACGTACGCAGGCACGCACGCACGCACACACGCACACACACACAAGCAGGAAAAAATAAAAGTTGTAAATAGGGGCACCACCTTGGAGCAGTCAGTAACCTTTAAAAAGGAAACTGGGGATATAAAACGCGTTTAGGGCATGCCAACCTCGCACTTACCCTGTTAAAGACAAGTTAGACAAAGCAGTGTAAATAAAATCACTCCCCGCTGAGAAAGGCTCTAATATTAGTGACAAAATAACAGATCATATAAAGTAAAACATAAAAATAGGGTCAATCTAAGGTATAATTGCATCAATGTACTCGACAATTTGTCTGAAGTCAGAGCACGAAGAGCCTAACTTTTAAGAGCACGACTAAGCAAGCTGCAACACAAAATTCTACTCCCCCGTCAGTTTTCTGTAGGAATCAAGGAGTCTTACTCTTTATTAGTCATCGCACCATCAAATAGGAAAACGTAGCGATTAACTTTAGAGGGGTCAGTTACTAAACATTCACTGTGCTTAACGATTTTCGTATTGTATCCTCTTTTGATAAATATTTGACACATTTTACAAATATTTGATTAAAATAAGCATTATGTTTAATTTTTCGAATTTTATAAACTATATCTCCATAGTAATGTTGTTTTATATAGTAATGTGTAAAACTAAGTTTCATAAAGAAAGGAAGGTTCGAGAGTTCGATCCTCGGGTGCAGTGTATATGACAAGGTTTGTAAATCAAATATGGATATGTGAAACAGACTCCTCGGTTATTACAATAGAATGATGTAAAAAGCAAGAAAAAGCTACAATCGTTTGTTTAACAATCTTTTATCAGACACGTGTTCGTTTATAAATATTTCTATTCTCATCCTGTCTCCTTGCTTTTGTCACCCGCTGAATCACCACCGTATTCATTTGATCACGCATGTAAATGATGTATCAATTAGATAACAGGTAAATCGGACACAGATAAACCACAAAAATGTACAGATAAACAGTTTATCTATACTTCAATGTAAATAAAGCGATATCTCCAAGGGCGTTCAACTTTTGTCAAATGAGGAAAACTGGGAACCTAATCTCGTTACATCATGCTTCTAGGTATTAAAACATAAATAGGATTTAAATACATGCATTAAATGGAGCTCTTTGTTATTGAAGGAGGTGAGTATTTCAAGTACTTCTGCGTAAAACGTTTAGTTGCATCACGTTTCTAGGTATCAAAATAAATGGACCCGGCCATCAGTTATTGAGCAGACTAGATATCAGTGTTCTCAATGTCGACTGATTCCAGAGCCGTAACTTTGGAGCGATTCATTTTTGCCAATATAACATGCCCATAAACATCATGACTAAGTTTGGTGAAGACTGGAATGTGATCAGGTTGGTGAACATTGGATAAGAAGTACCTAAGTAACAGTTGAAACTGTCAGTTTTTGCAAGTTTTAATAATTCATTAGCCATACTCCAGCTGACTACCAAACCTTGCCGAGATATGATACCAATTTGAAAAGACATTGTAACAAGGTTTGGATAAGAAGTGCTCAAGTCAGTGAGGGAATAACGTTACTGGACGCCGCCCGCCGTAGGTGATAATACGTCCCGTTTTGAAATTGTGTATAAAATGACAATTTGATATAATTCATCCTTCAGCATGGTCGTGTAAAATTCATATAAGGTATCAAAACTCTTAACAGAAACCAACAAATTCATAGGCACGAACAAAGTTTGACAGATTTCAGATTAGAAAATGTTCAAGCGAAAAGTTAATTAAAATGTGCACACTGTCTGTTTAGTGTTAATGAAATTATTTAATCAGCACAATTAATGATACATGTAGAAAAATGTCATTGTAAAGCTAATTTAACTTTGTGCATCTGCTGTAAAATTGGCATTTAGACAATGTTGACCATTTTCACAGAGACACTTTATTAACATGGGCTGTTTCCAGGCATCTGTCCCTCACAGAGTTTCTTTTAAATCATGCAGTTTCTCCCTGAAATTCACTTATCAGTATTTTGAAAAAAAAAAATCTTTTTCCCCTGCAGCTTTGATGAGTACAGGTAACTTCTCAGCCTACTTTGGGGGAGGGGATCACGGGTCGTCCGGGCCTAGCCTAGATCGGGCTTGGACTCCGCTCCCCCAGCCCCCCCCATCCCCCTACTAAAAAAGTCCCAATTCTTGAATCCACTCTCTCTAGAATGGAATGAATATTTTTGTTTATTCAACAGGCGGTTAAATGCCTCAGGCTCGAGTTCCAGTTGAAATAGTACAAGAAATACTTCTCATGTAAATGGTTGGGTCAATAGCGTTTGTTTACATTTGAAATTAACTGAATTATAACAGCTAAAAGTGTACTCACATTTTTCGAAATGTCAAATATCATTTTTTAAAGTAATTCATTTGTAAATAAGTAACATCTCACATATGATAGTTCATGTTGGGGTATTTCTGTGTAGGTTATTTATAGCTGACTTCACTGTATTAAAGGTAGTGTTTCGAAAAAAATACTTCACTTTTTTATTTTTTAATTTTTATTTTTTTATTTAACGTCGCACCGACACATGATAGGTCAAAAGGCGACTTTCCAGCTTTAATGCTGGAGGAAGACCCCAGGTGCCCCCTCCGTGCATTATTTCATCACGAGCGGGCACCTGGGTAGAACCACCGACCTTCCGTAAACTTACTTCACTTGGATTAAAATAAGAATACATGCTGTTTATCCGGTTACCGGACGTGTAGCCTTAAAGGTCTTCGGTACAGTTCTTGTGTTTCTGTGTTTCAATACAAAGGGTTATCTCCACTTGAACAAGAATTTGAGAATGTATTTTAAAACGAAATTAACTTAGGTTGTCTCAACGCATCATAACCCACAGTAAAATCTTTATGTATGCATCAAAACTCCTTGCAATCACACATCTAAGGAACTACTTACGTTATTTTCATCAACAACTATATCTCATTGACGCTCCAAGAAGGCACGATGTAAGTTACCACTAGTCAATATGATGAATGTAATATGTCAGATTACAACATGTCCGAATGCTAGACGAATATAATCTTAGAAAAATGAAGCAATCAGGATAAAGCCAAACTGAATACTCAGTAGAGGGATGGACCTGTAACAATACAAGATGCTTTTCCGCATGGCAAAATCATAATGTGTGTACGAAACAAAGCAAGATGCAATTATTGCTTCAGTATTGTTCCATACAATACAGTAATAAACTTTGCAAATGGAAGCAATTTGCCACCGATCTAAACTGAATTACGCCACAAGGCAAACTCATTAAAATACGGTGTTTGTTAAGACAATCTTTGATAGTGGCCGTATACGAGCAGGAAATCACGATCACACAGCATGAAATCACGATGGCGAAGCACGAGACCATGATGGCCATGCGTATGATTAAATTACATTTTCACTTCGTGATCTCGCACTTCATGGTTCGTGCATAGTTTAACTCTAGCGGTACTCAAAACGCCGGATCAAGTAGCAAAACGAGTTTTTTGCAATTTTGCTCTACGTCATGATCTTGCCCCTTGTTTTCCAATACCCACGATGTTGATGAGCAAGGCGAGAAATAACTAGATGTGTGTCCATACACAGGTGCCCCCCCCCCCCCCCCCCCCCCAACCCCCACCCCGCCCCACTGTAACATAGCTTTATGACTCGGGTTAAATAATTTTTAAGATGTTTGCAACACAAACTTCTGTGTATTTTTCACTTAGTTAGCCCTAACTCTGGCCTAGCTGAGTAAAATCCTAAAGAGAACATTTAACAGGCTATAAAACAATCCTATAATGTTTTATGATTCTAGGTCTAGTACATTTTAACAAACATGTTTCACAAACTTTTTTTTTTGGTAAGTCTGGACAAGAAGTCTGGTCTTGTGTAATGAAAAAACTTAAAAAACAAAATAAGTCAGGGGTCATAACTCCTACAATACTGAATGAATCCGGACGCAAACTGCACAACTGCACATGCTGACCGACCTTCCTGTAAACTTTGGTGACTCTAGGTCGAATACTTTTGGAGCTATGCGCGACACAACATTAAAATGACCAATTCTTTACTAAGTCAGAGGCCATAACTCCTACACAACTGAATAAATCCGGACGCGAAACCCCAGGTGCACAACTACACATGCTGACCAACATTCCTGTAAAGTTTTGTGACTTTAGGTCAAATACTTTTGGGGCTAGGCGCGACACAACACTAAAATGACAAATTTTTACAAAGTCAGGGGCCATAACTCCTACAATACTGAATGAATCCGGACGCGAAGCCCGAGGTGCACAACTTCACATGCTGACTAACATTCTTGTAAAATTTTGTGACTCTACGTCAAATACTTTTGGAGCTAGGTGCGACACAACATTAAAATGACCAATTTTTACAAAGTCAGGGGCCATAACTCCTACATAACTGAATAAATCCGGACGCGAAACCCCAGGTGCACAACTACACATGCTGACCAACATTCCTGTAAAGTTTTGTGACTTTAGGTCAAATACTTTTGGAGCTAGGCGCGACACAACACTAAAATGACAAATTTTTACAAAGTCAGGGGTCATAACTCCTACACGACCGAATGAATCCGGACGCAAAACCCCAGGTGCACAACTACACATGCTGACCAACATTTCTGTAAAGTTTTGTGACTCTACGTCAAATACTTTTGGAGCTAGACGCAACAGAACATTTCGGAAAGACGGACGGACGGAAGGACGGACGGACAAGAGCAATCTATAAATGGCAAAGTGCGACATCACGATAGCGTAGCGCGAAATTTCCGTTCATCATCACGATCTTGTGCTTTGCCATCATGATTTTGCGCTTCGCCATCGAGATATCAAACTTTGTGTATCGACTTTGCAGTCATATTTATATTTATTTATACGAAAGAATGAACGAACGAACAGTTCTTCGACAGAGTCTAGAGTCAAAATTCTTGAAGGAAGTATATGTAATATATATAGAGAGTTTGAGATTTCAACCTTCGCCTTCCCCTTCAACGTCTCTCATATATATTTGGAGTAAAACGTCACCGATATACGTGTATTTTATTTATATCAGACGTTGCTACTAAAGTTTTCCATGTAATATCAAGTAAGCCTAAGACTTCTATTTATTACTATGTGAAATAAAAAGCTAAGCTTCAGAATTTCTGCTTATTAAGTTATTCGATTATCCATATGTATAATTAGACTAAATTTGATGCGAAACACTATCAATAAGTCTAAAAATAATGAAGTTTTGTATGGCTAATGATTTTAACTAAATACATTAAATTGAACCTGGAAGTATGAAGTTATAAACTGATTTTGAGAAACTTTGAGATTTTGTCCAAACTTTAACTTCTACGGCATATTTGTGTCCCCAGGCGGTATCGATTATACCAGATGGGCCTTTTTGACGTATGAAGTGAAGTTTTGAACGTCCGAAGATGTGATATCACGAAAGTCAAAACTTCAGTCTTTTTACATCTACTCTGTCCACATACTCGGCATCAAAGACTAAAATCTGGATGGAGACACATATCATGACAGTCAATTTACTGGAAAAATAAATAATAACGCGCGATTATCATTTGGTGGAACATTTTATTTTCACTTCCAAATTAAATCAATCCGTTTTTGTCGGACACTTAATACGACAATTGTGTTTTAATTATAAACAAAAATGGTACTAGTAAGACGGAAATTTCTTCTTAAGTATCAGACAATTTCAGATAAATGATGTCATGATGCGAGAAGTTTCCTGTTAGCCATATGGGATAACTCCATTCTTTACCTGCACGGACCCAGAGCCTGGCAGAGGGGCATTGTGGGTCAACCCCCCCCCCCTTTGATTCTTACATTTTACAAGGAAAATCGGTCTTGAAACTCGGTGTGACCCCCCCCTCCCCCACCCCTGAAATGGGTGACTCCCTCTAACCAACGTTCCTGGATCAGCACATGCTGTACTTATGAAATAGTATATTCAAACAAATACGTGTATATGCCCAAATATTATTTTGTGCGACAATTTTCGTCCCCACCTAACATTTCTTGACTGTTTTGCTAGACAATTGGTTACTTGGCACGATTATGTTGTGCTGCCTGAGAGTTTGGCATTATATAGAGTCATACAGAGTGTCATGATGCCAAAACGTATGATATCACGAGAGTATCTTACATTTGTTTCAAATCGCTTGTTAAATGTATTCATAAATTGTGTATAAATGCTCATGTTATTAACATATCTTTTAAAAGGTTAGATTTTCATCAGGTACATTGTTTATGAGAGTCTACAATTAAAACGCGTCTTTTAAGCAATTCGATATACAAAGTACCAATTCAAAGTAAGAAAACCTTTAAGAAAAACTATGAAATACTAGTCAACAGCATGACGGATGAATCAGTCCTTTATATTTTATGGTCATGTCTTTTGTGTTTGCTTTATCGCATATATTTAACTTAACTTCAAAGTATATCGAGAAATGCATTTATAATAACTGGTGTCTCATGTTTTTGTTTAAAAAATATTAACTGTATTTTCTTTCAGGAACACCATCTACAATAGGATACGTTGATATAATTATCATTTTTATTTCCTGGTATGGTATTCTAACATCATTTTACATAAAACCTAAATGTTCGGAGCAACACCAACGAGTTTTTACATTGTTCACATTGTTTCGTTGTTGTTTTTTTTATCGTAGTCGCACTAATATCCATGCGATGATTATATTAATTGAAATGTTTTTATTTAATTTTCTTTTTTAAAACCTTTTGTAAAAGTCCTGCATATTCGGACAATTGATATCAAAATGCACGAAAAAAACGATCATAATTACAAATAAATTGAATGGGCGGATTAAAAGAAGTAAGGTTCATTCTAAAGTTTGAAATCTCAAGGAATTTTAATCGAACTTCAACTTCATACGTTAACTTCGCAAGAGACATTGAAGGGGAAGGCGAAGGTTGAAATCTCAAACTCTCTTATATGTCCTCTTTTATAATTTTGACACTTTATATGATGCTATATACGCTCCGTGCTAGTAGTATCCAACGCTTATTTATTGTTTTTTGTTTGCTTTGTTTTTTGCTTTTTTTTCAATTAAGTTTGAAGCAAACACATAATTCATCTGATGCCTGACACTGTTCTCATCTGTTAGATGAGATATAATGCTTACGAGTGAAAGATATTTCGACGTAAAACCAAACAGCAGTGTTTTACGTCATGTTTTTGGTAAAATCTAAAAACCAGTTTTAAGATATCTTACAAGTGCAAAATATATTTAATAATACCTGATACCTTTCATTCTAATATTCAAATTATTCACTGAAAACATGCAATGAATGTTCCTCACAGAATGTGATAACAATTATCCAAGTTAGATATGTTGTTGGGTTTAACGTCACACCGACGTAACTGTAGGCAATATGATGCCTTTATAGCTCTTCATAGTGGAGGAAGTTTCAGTTTTTCAGTTTCATTTATAATCCATGGCATATCATATGCATGTGGATAAAACAAATGAAATAATTAAATAGTCACAAATCAATATAGTACAAAATATTATACAAAATGCGGTACAAACTAAACATGTCAGATTGCACTAAGAAAAATGAATTGGACCAACGTAATATGTCGTTGCGAAATTCAATGCTAATTTACCCTTTTGCAACACCAGTAAACTAGTAATTGTGTAATGTTAATCCAGACTTATTATAAATTTTATTGTTCTTCCGCGTCCCAGTTTAGTTTCGTACCGTGAAATTGTTTTGGTTTTCTTTCAATATCTACTGCGCAAATGTAATTTACTGTCTTTTTGTGTCACTGCACTATCACATGTGAATATAAAGAGTTTATTCAAACGGCTCATTCTACACCTTTTCGTAACTGCAAAGACTATTGGACACAATTAAAATCCTAAACAACGGATAATAGGTAAGGGTAGATTTCTCGGAAGCACAGAGCATTAAAAACCCAGCATCAGAGCGACGCATTTGCAAAGTAGGCCCACAATAAAAAGAAGCTGTAACGGAAAAAATATTACAGACGGGGTGCTTCAAAAATCTAACAAGTACATATAAATTTATGCCAAAAATAGACAGAAGAGGGGTAGTGGCGAGGGGTAAAAGGTGGGGGGAGTTGAATGGGAAAGTAGAACAAGGATAACTATACAATGGGAATGCCACGTTCCTTAATCACACTTACACTACAACGTAAGCCACAATAGCACAGACATTCATGTACCAAAGATAAACACACAACCACACCCAACTCACTAACAAAGAAAAACAGACAAGTAAGATACAAGAACACGATAGGGCACCGCTTTAGACTAAACCATAATATGATAAACCTCTATCATTTTTAACCTAGACTGTTCCGTTTTTATCATTTATTAGATGTTAACAAATGAACAAATCCAATAACATCATAGTAAGGAAGTAATTAAGTGAATTCTTTATTTATAGAGAATAATTCATTTAGCTGACGCTAATCTTCCATGAGGCCCGCTTTTAACACAGATATATACAAATACAGTTTAAACAAAAATAAAAACAACAACAAATATCACCATAAGTATGACATGAAATAAAAATGTAAATTAACATTAGAAATACAAATTTTTTTAATTTCGACATAACATTAACATGTTTATTTTATGACATAGTCATTTCAGTTGCTACTCTTTGATTTAAAACATTGTAGTGAGCTAGAGGATTTTACATCGATAGGTAACATATTCCAAACAAATGTACCTGAATAAAGTAAGCTGTTTTTGAAAAGCTCTGATTGTGTTTTACCGTAATGACAAAGGCGCATCATTTGTCCGTTCTTTTTGTTTGTACATTTCACATACGTAGTTTGGTAATAGACTATTTGCGATTCTGAACATAAAACATGCTATCTGGTAAAACAGACGCTGTTCAAACCGTTGTATATCGAGAAACCTGCGAGCTTGATTGAAATCTGAATAATTTGAGCCTAATATCATCCTACATGTACGTATAACTTTCTGTATATTTGTATTGACTGTGCTTCCCCATACTATTGAGCAATAATTTAAACGCGTATGAATATTAGCTTTATAACATAAAGTTCTATTTTCTGTATTTTGATTTTCCTTTATCCTAGAGAGTAAGCATATGTAAGAGGATATCTTTTTACATATAGCTTTAACGACCGAATCCCATTTATTTGTAAATCGATAAGAAAATTTCACCTCTATGAAAGACGGTATCAAGACCTTCTTTCTTCAAAATTGGTAAAAGCAATGCAAATCTACATAATTATATATTATAATATTATTTACAGTGTTTTATAACTTTAGCGCACAAGACAATCAATGCAAACATTTAAATACAAGTTATTCGCAATAGGGGTAAAATGACTTGAAGGGGAGGGTTGCGGTCATGACTGTTTGTTACAATAAGGCTTTTGTTGTTATTATTGTCATTATTAATATTGTTATGATAATGATTATTATTATTATTATTATTATTATTATTATAATGTACAACGCCACTGAATATACCACTGTAGAAAAATAAGCGTTTAATCAAATTATTCAGTTTCAGTTTCAGTTTATATTAAAGAGTCTGTATCAGCAATAAAGTGCGATAATACTAAAATTAAATGGTGTACTTCTCGTTCTTAGGCATTAAAAAGAATTGGTCTACGAAAATTCAACCAAACATAGCTCTGACTACCAAAACTGAACTGACGCTTTTTATATTTTCTAGTCACCTTCATCAGTCCCATTAGAGTAACATGCATTCAGTTGCAAATCTCTGACTTGATAAATGCCATTACTGTAGGTTGCATTTATTTTAGCAGGGCAAATCTCAGACTTGATAAGTCCCATTAAAGTAGGTTGTAATTAGTTTTGCAGGGCAATCTTACTTGATAAATCCCATTACAATAAGTTGCATCTAGATTAGCAGGGCAAATTTCTGACTTTATCTCAACAAAAAAATATGTTAAATTTCTTAGCTTGATTTGGTTACTTAAAATGTACCCACGAGTTGGAAACAGTAACGACACTGCAGTTATCAGCAACACAAAACAAAAACTTAGCCATTAGCTGGAAACTTTTAAAGTTGGCTTGGGAAAAATACACTTTTGAAAGGCATGCGACTTTGTTTTCCTGTCATGATATGTACTTTTATCAATATTTCATCCTTTCTTGAATATGGCATTAACCGTGTTCCAAGGATATTTACTATGCTTGTCACATTTTCTACAGCATTATTTCAACAAATTGAATGCCCTATTGTAAACTTCGCTTCAACATCTCTTGGAATAAGTTCATATAACCAAGGATATATATAAATCCTTACATCTTTCCCATAAAACACAGAGAAAATCTGCTGTATTTTACTTTTTTGAAAAAAAAAATGTTGTTATAAAATATATTTTGATATTACGTCCTCAGTGCCATTGGTCGCATAGTGAAATGTCATTTTAACATTTTTTTCAAAATTTGACTTACTCATAAAACAAGCTATTAGCGATATGTTATATTATACACATATAAAGACAATTGTTACAAATAATGTGCAAAACTTTTCGTATCCTAATATTCAAATTAACGCTGTCTGACACCTACATTAAAGTCCAACAACAAACTATACACTCTTTTGCGTGTCTAACATTCAAAATATACTTTTTATATCATAGCACCAAGATTTCCAATCGATGAGTGTCGTATGTGCCAATATTAACATTTTGCTCAGGAAATGTATAACTTATTCACATTTATGCAGTCAAAATAAAATGTCACAAATATAGATAACAAAATATATATGAAGTCCAACGGACGCAACCTTGCAAATAATAGCATACTCGGTTAGATTTAGTCTATTCATGTCAGATAAAGAAATGGTCAAAATCCATGAAGTTTGAAAAATGATAAATTTCATAGCAGTGACGTTGTCATCATATATACTCATCATCCAGCATGCCGCAATAACATCTGGTTATGGTGATTTTGAACTGTTCCATAGTACTTTGCACTGAGCCTCCCATTGAGCAGATTTCCCTGAAAAAAGTTAATTAGCGGAATATAGATTTTAAAAAGCTGCAGATATCATTATAAATATTTTCATAACATTTTAGTTCGATCTTATGACATCTTTTCGTCTATATATTCTTTCTACTATAAAGTATAAACAAACAGTTCCACGTATCCAAACTGTTCAAGGACGTAAATGCATTATATAATTTGATCTTTCCTCTTTCATTACTTTTCAAGAGATCTGATTTAACTTTTACCGTTCGACATAAACTCCACGCTAGCAGTTTCCGACGCTTGACTTTTTTTCAATTTTAAAACAGACAAAATCATCCCTATGACGTCTGGAACCTGTCTCGTCCGTCATGCTTGGCAATATGATATGTAATTCGGCGAGCTTCTGAAAAAAATGAAAACAAAACATGTAGCAAAAGTCATAGAAAACAATGACTGTAAACAGCATAGTATATTTACTTAGTTTTGTATATACATATATATATAACTATAACCTTCTTATGAAATTTATCTGAGTGTTTAATAATATGTTCTAGCTTATAAATAATATGTAGTAAGTCGTACAAGTTCCTCTTTCGGTAGTGCCAGTACACCCTTTTTCAACTGCAGTAATTCGGGAGATTTCAGCTGGCGAAAACTGTCTACATCCATCCTGTAGATAGTACGTTTCGCTTGTTCTTCCTGGAGAAGAAAATAGTTTCAGAATCAGCTGGTACAATGTTTTATATGTGATGAAAAAGCTGTATCTAGAATCACACATTAAGTGTGCAACAGACACATTGGCGAAACATTTCGGATGCTAAGAATGCATAATGCATTCATCATACCGCTAAAACAACATAATGTTCTACGATCATGGGCATAAAATTGCTTTTCTGGCCTGTTCAAACCGTACCTTTCTTACCTACCTCAGGAAATAAAGGCATACCTTTTCAACCGGTCTTAATGGTTATTTAATATTCAATAGTTTTTAATATGATACTTTCAAATTTATAGTATCTAAAGCGTTCATGTGGAGGTGACAAAACCAGAATCATGTTTACTTTCGGTGACACTACTACACCGAAATAACTGGACGATGCTCAATATTGTAGCGTTATAGCGTTTAAAAAGACTGAGAAATTCCATTTTTTTGGCAAGTATAAATGTCAGTAATGATTACATTCAATTTAAGTCGGGAACTTTTGCAATGTGAAATAAGTGCACAGGTGGGAAGACGGTCACGCTTCTAGTATCACAAAACTGGATCAGATTAAATGAATAATAGTAGGTGAAAAATCAGTATGAAATCATTTCCATATATGGATAAGACGTTTTAAAGTCATTGAGTGTGTATTCCAGTCACTTATTCAATGGCTGTTCGGTCAATAGCTAAGTCATTCAATAAGTGTATAGCATTATATTTTCTATTTTATTTTAATTAAAAAGATAAAGAAAGTTTCTATTGAGGTTATCAAATCCATACCTTTTCGTATTGTTGTAAAAAAGATAATAGTGTTTTAGTTTCTCTAAACACACCGACCATTCCGTCCGATATCGTTTGAATATCTCTCATTTCCACAAATAATTCTCTTTTTCCGTTCCAGGCTGACATTATTTGCTCCAGGCTATTGAGTTTCAGCTTGTGTGTTTCTTTTGGTCCGGTTTTTATGATAATTTGAAGAATATCTCGATAGCCGCCAGCGCTCAATTGCAGTTCTGTCCCTTTTTCTTTGTCCACATTCATTTTATCTGAAAAAAATAATTCCATTTTTTAAGAAAACTTATAATGTGGACTTTTAACCAAATGAAATACTAGTATATTTCTAAAGATAAAACAGTAATCATTGCAATATCAGACGACAAAATGTAAATAGTTGGTGCTATTTTCCTTTCTCGAAAAATGTACTCACTTGAAAAATACATTATACAATTATTGACACTTGAGCCATTAGATATGATGTGATATTCACCGGAAGAGGGCAATATTGACCGAGGTATTTATTATATGGGTTCAGGCTTATGAATTAGTAACAAATATTTGTTGCAACGTATGTTATGTTTGAATCCCGTACTTGGATTCAGTGTTAGTATATTTTCTAGTCCTTTGGGATCATATAGTCCATTCAAAATGTATAATAGAGTTTCGCTTTATCCGGTGCTAGGGGAGGGGGTCGTAAGAGGTGTTACACATTTTGTTACCTCGCATGAACAGACTCAATCAAACCGAGTCTGCTTTTATTCTTCTTGGTTGCATTCTTTGCTTCCAAAGGATCTTTTTACAGATTTTATTGAAAGTAACAAATACTAACTTCCATTCTATTTTTAGAAAGTCATGTTTAATGGGGTGAAAACCCACTAACCATTAAACAAGAATATATTTTTAAAGATGATACGCAGTTTCGGCCAATAAAATTAACATTATTTCAGAACATATAATAAAACCCTAATTAGACTTACCTTCGCAGAATAAATCAGTATCATGCCAAATTGAATAAGGTGACGCGGTTTGTTTAATGCAAAGAAACTGTATTTTGTGTGTTTCTGAAGAAGCAATCATTTACATATTTTGAAAACATTATCACTAGTATTCCGTAAACGAAACACCTAATGAAACTACCAAGAGCCTGGTCTAAGGAAAGTATTTTTCATAAAAGGCAAACACCTATAGCTATTCAAAAATGGACACTGCTGTTTTCAATAATTTTAAAGTTTCTTATTCAAACACTCACTCTAGTTCAGAATTTTCATAAATGAATCCTCAGTCTTTCTTTGCAACAGAATTGAAAAAATAACAAACAGTGTATCCATACCCACGAATTTATCAAATAGGACCTCCTTCAGTTGGCTAATCTCGTTGAAAAAATGACAGGCTATTGAGCAATCCTTTTGCATTCCACCGAATGTCAAAATGAAATTGAGTTCAGCTGATGTATCCACTACATAAGCTATTTTTGCATCTTTTGGTGTATACTGGACTGGAACAGCTGGTTCCCTATCGAGATGTTTGTAATATGCTTCCATATGTCTAGTTATGTAGGTATTAAGGCTACCGATTGTGATGAAATCATCCACCTTAATGGGACAAATGTCACATCGTTCATACTTCTCCAAATGGCAAGTCTTTTTTGTTGCTTTCATTGTCAGTCCCTGTATGAAAAACTGCTTGAATATACTTCCATCTGATTCTCGAACAATCGTCTGATTTGGTCCACAAGCATTCAGCTGCACAATCCTCCTATACATTTCTGTGTCAGACTCCAAGTCATTAAACCCAAGTATAGGCGCTTCAGCGCAGTCTAGTACAATTATGAAATTCTTATCCATTTCGTTAGCTGTTGGATCACTGCTTTTCTCTGAAAATGATCGCAGCATTTCTTTGAATTCAGACATAAGCAGGTATTTGCTAGCATACTGCTGTTCTTCAGTTGATGTATTCCTATCTACACATTTTGTTTGCATCACGAATCCGTCATCCGCTTTCGAAAAGCGCCCGGAGAAGTAAAAGAAAATGGTCCTCACGCCATTTTGTTTCAGGTCGTTGAACGCACTTTGTACTCTTGAGGTGAAATCTTCGTCTTGCTCTAAAGATATGCTTATGCTGTGTGTTATCGTTCTTACATAAGGTTTTCTGTAATTGGTAAAAATATATAAATGTATTACTCGAAAATTGATATTGCTTTCTGTGGAAAATAATGAAAGAAAACAGTTAGTACTCATTTACTGGTGTGCGTTTTTCTGCAAAGGAAAGTGTTCAACAACTGTAATCTGTATATCAAGAGAGACGAATATTTGTCCATAAAAAGGTACTGTTACAAAGCGTCGAACTCGGACCATTACGAAAACACGTGTTTATTAATTATGCTTCACATATCATTTCTATACGACCACAATGTTTATGATAAACCTTGCTTAATGTTATGATACAATACTTACCTAATGCCTATAACCAAGGGGCATCTCGATATGATCACTTTCTCAACGTCGGCAATATCTTTCGAGCACGACTTGGAGAATTCACTATCGTTGTCATATCGTCCAGCTACGAGCACTGCTCCCCATTTTGAACCTATCGGCCATTACCAAAGAATATTTATTTATTATGACAACAAGTAGTTTCAATTAAAGTAAGATAGAGTGACCTATAGTGATACCATCGCTGAATTGAGAAAATAGTACATAATATAAAGAAAAAGACAAACTTTACGCAAAATAACTGGGTATTATCTGATAAATAAAAGAAAATTGTACACAAGTTTTAAAATATTAATTCATTAGTCAATACCACAGTCATCGACAAAACACTCTCCTGCTCTTACCTATAATTGGTTCAATTTCCTGAAAGCACGTGTGGCAACGAAGCGGGTTCAGATATGAGTTCCTCATACAGGATACACATACCTTAAGCGGACATTGGCAGTTTGCATGCGAAAGTAGATCTTTTTCAACTGCAATAAAATTGTAAAATTTTGAAGCATACAGTACTACTTATAGAATGTTAATGTCAATATCTTCCAAAATATCTTCAACCATTCAGAAGTAACATTTACCCGCACGTTGATACATATACCATGAAGACAGTAAAACACTATCTAAAGGAGCCTTTTATACATTTTCTCTAGATGAACTATACATTAATTTAATGAGATACAACGAGCTATTATCCTTAGAAAGGGAGAGAAGACCGGTAAAACGAGCTACTTATTTACAAGAGCGACTGTTTAATCATTACATTTTTAAGTGACTGAAAGTGAAAACAGACGAGACAGCAGTTCATATTATCAGGTATCCTGAAACCGTAGTAAAAGACTCCTCTGACTCTAAACGCATTGCATCACTCATAGCAGTACACTTGACAGTACGGCATGTCAAATGTTGTAATACTCGGACACTTGTATTCGATTGCTATGATAATATACAATATATATATTTATATATTTTGCATCTAAAGACGGATGATTTGTATTTTACATCTTTGTGTCATCTTGTTTCTCGTTTATATATAAAAACTATTTTCTATTTCAAGTATTGATTTGTATTTGGACATTGTAATGTTTCAATTAAGTATTTCAATATTTTAGTTAGTCACGTCAAATAAAGTACAGACGCTTGAAGCACCTCAGTCGAATCGTACATACAACAGAAAATGTAGTTGAATTTTCACAAACAGACCTATTACTGAAAATTGAGAATATTAAATAAAACAAAAATAGCTACAAATGACGATGGTTGTTTTCATTTGACAGCGAAGTGATAATAAGCTGAGGGGTTTAACATGTCAAAAGTAGCTATCATGCCTTATGTTGTAACAGAAATTCTTCATTCACCTGAGGAATTAACTAGACACATCTCGCAGTTATCATCAGCTTTGTCTGTTGAGCGTTCCCATGCATGTCCGTCACAGAAATGGTTCACAACATCCTGAAAGTAATCAGACAGCTAGTAAAACAAGCTTCGAAAAGTTAAAAATATAGTACTAACTTATTCGGAATGTTGTTTGATCAAACGCTTTTCACTAATACTAATAATAATACTGATTCCTTATTAGGTATAAAATCTGTTGTGAATAATGGTTAATGCATGAATGCATGGGTGAAGAAAGACACGAACGGACAAAGGAACGGAGATAGGGTCCGAAGATTCTGATGAGTAAATTTATGTTCTGATATGAAATATATTAGTTTTATTATTATATAAGTATATTTTATGGCAGTTTTCGTACACACTTGTTTCAGACTGAGGGGTTTAAACTTCCAAGTGTTTATTCATAGACAATATAATTTAGTTATTGTTATTGATACCCTTGTTCTTATGGTGCGCTAAGCCACAGTTTTCTGTCTAATTATGCTAATTGCATGAAAATGATGAACAGATTTTGTAATTTTGAGTGGGGTTCACAGTTACTTATTCAAAATATGCCCTTTGTGATAGTCTGATTGTTTTTGTGTTTTTTACTTAAGACACTTGAAGGATTTTACTTTCATATACATCATGTTGTAAATGTGGCTACAATTGTAACATTAAAGTGCGGTGTCGTTTCCAATATTAGTCTAACATATACCACTTGATTTAAGAGACTTTTCCTGAACATGTTAAATTCCCTTTTACTTTTTTTCGTGTCATACGAATTACTGCATTGATAAAAAAGACTTATCCGGCGCATTGTTTTAACGCAATTCTGCCTCGCATGGCACAATCCATAGATTTCCTGTATGTCATTTATAAACAGCCTCCAGTTACCGGCATCTGGTTTCTTTTTATTTGGCATATCTTATGAATGCATATATTTCATACATACTTAGCCGTAAAATATTCTAATTTGTGCTTCTGAACACGATTTATTCTGTCTTAGTAACCAGTGAAGATTATGATCAGCCTGCACATCTGTGCAGTCTGATCATGGTCTGCACTGTTCACCATTCTGTCGGTATCTTTTTGGTGTGCACCCCATTTAACAGTAAATGGTACTGTCCAAATTGAAAGATGGACATGTTCATTATAACAATTAGCAGGGTAAGGGTCAACTATTCTGTTTTAACCGGTGAATAACTAAGCACGATCAGTTTTTGATGTGATCGCCGTTTTACCAATCCATTGAGAACAGTTTTTTTCTATAAGTAAACATTAAAACAACGAAGCAGCAATAACCATTCCCACAGCGCCTTGCAGTATCTGCAAATTTTCATTTAGACGCCCGGGTCATCAGTGGGACAAAGCGGTCCTTTTTGCTTCACTCTGTCTACTTCTGCAAGTTGCAGAAGTGTCTCTAGAAATATTCCAGTAGCATAGAAATGTGAAGATACCTCTGCCTGAGCAAAACTTGAGATGGATTATTGTAACAAATTTTAAAGTAAGTTGGCAGCAGAAACTTTCACCGAGGTGTTCGCTAGCATACTGGTATATCTAGTTCCTTTTCATTCCTCTATAGGTAAAGAATCAAAAGACTATCAGAAGTCAACGTTTTGACTGCACGGTGGGACGCTTAATGGATAACAGAAAAATACATTATTGCTTCCATGTTATAAACATATAATCAATGTGATGTTCTTACTCCAACTGTGTTTCACATTATGTAGAGACTAACCTTAAGCCCTCTTTACACAAGGGAAACAATTTGTCATAGAGTGAAATTGTTGAGTGAACACCGTTTGTTAATCCTGTCCATGCTATATTAGTGCAATGGAAAAGTAAATTATCTATCTTACCTGCTCTACTGGATAACACGGTCGTGCATCATACAGTCCTGAAATTGTTTTCTTTGATCTTCTCATACTTTTAAATATCTTTCCATGCTTTGACGCACGGAGTAGGTATTGTAACTAAAAATTCAAACTTCAAATGGGCACTATCTATTTTAGGCATATATGCAGCTTACTGTTATTCGAGCTGAAAAAAAATTATCCTGAGTAAACAATTTGGAAAAAAAGGAGACAATTCCTCTACAACTTTATTGTAGGCTTAGGTGGCTATGTACAAAGTTTCTCAAAAAAAGCATGCACTTTTTACCTCTAGGCACGAAAAAATCACGCATAATTAGAAGCAATTGCTGTAAAGATAAGCACTTTGAAAAGAAACCTATGTAAAGATCAAATTATTTAATGCCCTTGGGGAAAGTGCGACATTTTTGTGGTGAATTTTGTCAAAAAACAGATTATTTTTTGTAAATCTTAAAACGCATGGAATTTCACAAGGTAAAATTTGTTGAGAAAGCTATTGCTGAAAAGAGAATGATCTCTGCTACCCGTATATCTGCGGCCAAGTATGGGAAAATATCTAGAAATATGAGAAAATCAAAGAAAACAATTTCAGGACTGTTAGATGCATGAACGTGTTATCTTGTATAGCAAGTAACATAGATAGCTTACTTTCTTATTGTACTGGTATAACATGGACAGGATTATGATTGTCAAACGTGTTCACCCAGCAATTTCACTCTATTAACAGATTGTTTCCCTTGTGTAAAGAGGGCTTAGGGTAAGTCTCTACACTGAGATCGTTCTCTTTCCAGCAATAGCTTTCTCAACATTATTATTATTTTACATTGTGAAATTCTGTGGGTTTTAATATTTTATTATCCCCAGGGCAGTAAATGATTTTTCTTTTCAAAGTGCGAACCATTACAGTAGTCATGCGTGATTTTCCGTGCATAGAGGTAAAACGTGCATGGTTTGCATGAGATACTATGTACATAGCCACCTAACTCTACAATAAAAGTTAATCGGAGTTGTCTCCATTTTTAGCAGGTTAGCAATGCTCAGGTGAGTTATTGTGATCGCTTGATGTCCGGCGTCCGTCGTCTGTCATCTGTCATCTGTCTGTCGTCTGTCTACATTTAGTTTGTGGATGCGATAGAGGCTGTGTTTTTCAACTGATCTTCATGAAATTTGGTCAGAATGATAACCTTGATAAAATCTAGGCCATGTTTAAAAATGGATCATCCTGGGTCAAAAATTAGGTCACTAGGTCAAATCAAAGAAAAACCTTGTGTATACGATAGAGGATGTATTTTTCAATTTATCTTCGTAAATTTTGGTCAGAATGATTATCTTGATAAAACCTAGGCTAACTTTGAAAATGGGTCATCTGTGTTCAAAAACTAGGTCACTAGGTCAAATCAAAGAAAAACCTTGTGTATGCGATAGAGGCTGTATTTTTCAACTGATCTTCATGAAATTTTATTACCTTGATGAAATCTAGGCCAAGTTTGAAAATGGGTCATCTGAGGTCAAAAACTAGGTCATTAGGGCAAATCATAGAAAAACATTGTGTATGCGATAGAGGCTGTATTTTACATTTGATCTTCATGAATTTTGGTGAGAATGATTGCCTTGATAAAATCTAAATCAAGTTCGAAAATTGGTTATCTGAGGTTGAAAGCTAGGTCACTAGGTCAAATCAAAGAAAATCTTTGTGTATGCGATAGATGGCTGTATTTTAAAATTGATCTTCATGAATTTTGGCCAGAATGATTATCTTGATGAAATCTGGCCAAGCTTGAAAATGGGTCATCTGGGGTCAATAACAAGGTCACTAGGTCAAATCAAAGACAAACCTTGTGTATGCGATAGAGGCTGTATTTTTTTCAACCGATCTTCATGACATTTTGTTAAAATAAATACGTTGATGAAATCCTGGCCAAGTTTGAAAATGAGTCAAAAACTAGGTCACTAGGTCAAATCAAAGAAAAACCTTGTGTATGGGATAGAGGCTGTATTTTCAAATTGCCCTTGATGAATTTTGGTCAAAATGATTGCCTTGATCAAATCTAGGTCGCGTTAGAATATGGGTCATCTGTTGTCAAAAACTCGGTCACTAGGTCAAATCAAAGAAAAACTTTGTGTATGCAATAGAGACTGTATTTTTCAATTGATCTTCATGAAATTTGGTTAGAATGATAGCCTTGATAAAGTAAAGGCAAAGTTTGAATATGGGTCATCTGGGGTCAAAAAATAGGTCGCTAGGACAAATCCAAGAAAAACGTTTTGTATGTGATAGAGGCTGTATTTTTAAATTGAAGTTCATGAAATTTGGTAAGAATGATTGCCTTGATGAAATCTAGGTCAAGTTTGAATATAGGTTATCTTGGCTCACAAACCAGGCCACTAGGTCAAATTGAAAAGAAATACTTGTTAACACTTTAGATACTACATTTTTGGTCCAATCTTAATGAAAATTTGTCAGAATATTTGTTTCCATGAAATCACTAGGTCAAATATGTCTACACTGTTATTGTGTGTTTCTCAGGTGAGTGATCCATCTTGGCCATCTTGTTTCCAAATATTTTACCTAGGATCATTTTTTCAGCTCAAAAAGCTCTTTTTTCAGAAAATGATATCTAAATGATTTTCACAGACTGTGTACTTTGATGCAGTTAGCTACACACATATCTAAAAAAGATAATGCATATTTGAAGTTTATATTTTCAGTTGCAGTGTCTACATGATGTTTCTTGGTACAGTTTTAGAAGTGATTACATCAGATACATGTTCGACGGGTAAAAGCTCAATTCAATGCAACTGCAAGATGTCATACAAGTGAAATCTTAATATAAGCTTACCTCCATTTTATTCAAAATCTTCGTCGAAGTCAACTTTTTATCTTTGGTTTCTTCACTGTTTTTAGCACTGTCAAAACATTGCTGTGATAAAATCAGCATTCTTTTTGCTGGTTCACATAGATCATCCTTGTCGTTCCAAATGTCTCCCTGAAAATTTATATAAATCCTTTTTGAATCATTATATACTATAAACATAATTAGGCTGGTCAATTTAACTTTCGGGTTTGAACTAATTTTAACATATTTTTTTATATAGAATAAGTGGTATGTAAAAAATGAAACTCAGAGAAAACAATTATGACACATTATGGAGATATTGCAACTGGAACTTCATATACAGTCAGTGTATTGTGGCCATTATTGTGGACCATATGCTGTATTGTTCTACTACTGGTTTACAATAGCATAAATGTTTGCTTTGAATATCAGATAAAAAGTTATTGTGAAATTGGTAGCAACTTTTGGTAAGCTGCATTCAGTATTTTTTACAAACTTTGTAACTAAATTTATATATACATATTTCTAAAACAAACTCGTGGAAATTGCAGTTAAAGGGATTGAACAACAAACATTTGTTTCTCAAAGTCAGAAACAAAATACCAAACATTCGTAGGGGATTTGTAAAACAAAAATGTATTCACAATCTTACTGCAGATGGGTTTGGTACTTTAATATTTGCTCGAGACTCAGAAACAGTTATGGCACTTATTTATAAAATACTTCTTGAACTGCTTTATTTAATTTATGTAATACATACATGTGGCTAAAGAAATGACACTAATATTTCGCTTAATTGATTTAATTTTTGATATATTTGCAACACTTTATTTGATTAAAAAGGTAAACATATATTACCAAATTTTTCAGAGGTTGGCGTGATTTTTAGGACTTTTTTCCTGTATTGCATAAGTAACTAAATTTTATAAATCGTCAATTAAACTTGATGTTGGAATTAGTTTAAGATTTTGACTTTATTTCAAGTAATATAACCGGCCTAATTACCAACTTTGAAATTATGAACACAAATTTTAAAAGAACACGAAGGCCATGTTGGCATTATTCGCTTACTACTTCAGTTTCACGGTTTTCTTTCTCAAATGGGCCAGTGTTTTTAGACAAGCAAATGTTCAAAAGTTTCTACTAAATATGGTTCTGGGGCAACAGGGTACTATGGGACAATATCAAGAAATATTTCCATTTTTGGTTAGGGTGGTGGGTAACCGCATGGGGTTTTATAGGAGAATGTGCGCGGCAAGGGTAATGATAGTAAAATACGATATCAAGAATCACAATAACCCAAAATTTAACGAAATTATCGGACGGTGTGTAATTTAGGGGTGTAATGTTGGCACGAGTGGTGTAGATGACGTGATACTAAGAGGCAATTAATATCAAGAAACACGACAAAGTGAAAGTCGAAAAAAAATGTTGGGGGTAAGGTAATGTGAGCGGGGACTTAAAAATGTGATAGAAGGTCACAAAAGCACCAAGTGTGTAAATTTATATGGAACTCCAAGAAAGACTTCAAATAGAGAAAGTATTTTAAATAGTGCCAGCATTTCAGAAAAGAATATTCTCAATGTTTTACATATTTTGGACGACGGACGGACATCCAACTATCAAAGCACTTCGAGCTCAGATGAGCTAAAAGAGTCATTTTACATTCCCAATGACGATTTGGAAATTAATTAATAGTAGCGCTCGACAATGGTTTCATTTTCTTTGAATAAACCTAGTATCGAACATTACGTTTCAACGCATTTAACTGTCCAAAAATTTGATAAAGAAAGACATTATAAAACAAAACAGAAATGAATGTCATTTACAATATGATGTAGTGTATTATGAAAACAAAAAAAAATGCCTGTATAAGCTAAATAAACCTGAATGTAAATTTCCTCCAACATATACGTTTCCATGTTTTTGAGAAACATTTCTTTCGGGTCGCCTGGGTCTTGGAAATATGGAGGTTTCCCGGTCAACAACTCTCTTATTACTGCAAAAAATAATACCAAAATGTCAATATGATTTTTTCATATTTTATATTGGACAGAAATGACAGAAGCAATAAGTACTTTTTAACTGCATGAAAACTTTCCGTGTTTACACCCGTCTTAAACACTAGTAATTAGTAAAAGGTAACCGACTGGGCGTACTTTCCAACTGTATTGAACTCTACATACCTACACCTATATTGAAATAGTCGAAGTACTTCCGAAGTTTACTGTGTGCTGGTGGGTCAAAGTATCCTTTTGTTGTAGGAATAGCGGTTTGTAGCGTCATTCTGATTGAGGTATCATTTCCAGTTGTTTCTCTTGCAACTCCAAAGTCTGTAAGCCTTGCATTGTAAAACGGGTCAAGAACGACGTTGGGTGTTTTGACATCTAAATGAATTATTCTGCCCCTTCAAAATACCGGCAAGGCAATGATAAATGATAACAAGACTTTTCAGCTTAACTCATGTCATTAAAAATACACAAAAATCCTTTAATTATTAATTCTTGCAACAGTTATTTTTTAGAATATGATGCTGCTGAAGACAGAAGCTCTTTACAAAACAAACCATATACGTAGTTCATAAATATGTTAAGATGTAAATATAAATATGTTTTATGTGACTTACCACCTTTAACAATAATTATTTTACCTAAAATTTTCAATTTCAGTGTGGAGAAAGTCTATTGCTGCACTGATATGGTAAATGATTCTGAGTCTTCTTTGGCGAGTTAACTCTGTATCTTCCATTGAATGACCATCAATACGTCTAGTGTCATTTGCAATCAATGTGCTCAAATCCCCCTTTTCAAGACAAGGTAAAAGAAACCAATATATTCTGAAAATTAAAAAAATAAACTGTTTGTTGTACGGTACAGCTGAGTTTGTTTTATAAGAATGCTGAGTGTTCATAATCTACATAAATTGCTTTTAGATTATAGAATCGCGTCACTTTCAAATCTTGTGCCTAGTATTATCACCTTGGCGTATTTTCTGAAAACATAAAACCCTTAGAATAGATGTAGGCATCTATTTACATCGGTTGTTGAAATAGACGTTGCATGAGCTCAAAAAGTGAAGTATACTAAATAACATTGGTATCGGAAGACATATGACAAATAACAAAAATTATAAGAATGCGTCTAAGCGATAGGGTACATCTTTTAAAAATGTTACGCATAAAAAGTCAATGTATTCCACATGAAACGTGTAAAGGATTTATCTCTGGAAACATTTCTATAGCTAATATCCCCTACATTATATTAAAGACCTGAGCAATGCAAAACACTATTTAGTGTAGGTACTCAAACGTTTAACTTTCAGTTGTCATTTACTGGTCATGATCAACCTCTCTATCAACATTCATAATTTTAGACCCAAGCGTTCTTAAGTTATCATCCAGAAACGGGTTAACTGTTCCGTGTCATTGTGAACTTGACCCTTGACCTACTGACCTAAAAATCAATAGAGATTATTTGCAGATCATGAGCAACGTCTCTTTCAACTTTCATGATCCTATGCCCACGCATTCTTGAGTTATCAGCCAGAAACATAATAAAATATATTACATGAAAGTTTATGTTCATACTTAACTTACTAAACGATTTGAATAAGATGATATATTGTGTAGATCTGCCGTTCATTTTGTCATTTTTATTCAATGCAACATAGAAAGAAACGAATGTATTATTCTTTTTATCAAACGGTAGCTTTAATTGCTGAAACATTGAGATTTCTTCTTTCTTGCCTAATGTTAGTGATTATAGACAAAAGTCAATTCGACCAACGTCTGTTATACTTAAATAATTGTTTCGAAGCTATTCTATGGACATTGCATCTTCAAACACCTAGATAAATGTACATTATTTATAAAAAAAGTGATTTTATTTAAATCATACCCTTTATCCTTGTCACATCCCATTGCTAGCAGCGGAACTATGGCAAAATGCATTATCCGAGACGCAAGTTTCTCCTGTAAAGTGATAAATATTCTTGGTTATTTCAAGATACATTTAACAGTTGATGTACAAAATGGAAGTATCAAGCTACTTCAACATTCGATATAGTTGTTACAACATCAACTTGTTTCTTTAATTATTTTAATTATTTTTATTACTTTAAGTATGTCAGTCTGACTAAAGTTCTCGAACTTCCTTATAATTCAGCCATATATCTTGCTTTATCTACACATTGCCCTCTATACATATAGTTTTATGAACCTAGCTTGAATACTATTCAGGTAATTGCAGGATTCAAATTTACGGACCGACACTAAAAGTTAGATCTAATGACAGCCTATTCAAATTCGTCTTTCTGTATAATCGGATTTCCAATATTTTTAAATTTATTTCCACCAATCTATTTTTATATGAACCAGTTAGAAGATTCGTTTCAACACTTGACTCAAATTTTGGCTAAAATAATTCTTCTTTAGAATAACAGTGTCATTATATTATGAATATGAGATTTTGTTTCTATCTTTAAGAAATGTGAAATAAAAATAAATCACACCCGAGTCTTGAATCGAACCTGGGCCGCCGCGGAAATAAATATTTTCCTGCATTTTTGACCAGTACACCCAGATGAAGACGCACTTATCGATGATTAAATATAAAGCTTTATAATTGAGGCAGTTTACCTCCGGTACTCCTTACAAAAGCTTTTAAATTTTGAAGAGAAAATAAACAACTAATTCTCATGTGTTTCTTTAAGCTTTCTTATTAGACTTGTATACCTGTAGGTGATAATTACATATTGAAAACTGGAATTCCAGGTTAAATACAGATTTTTTTTTAAACTTCTACTTTCACTTTCAAAATGTTGAAAGCAAGGCTCTATTTGGTCAACGTGAGTCTTAATATCCTGTCTTCAGATCAAATGCGTAGCGTTAATTGGAAATGATTTTAATCAGACTATTGACTATTAGTCAACTATATTTTGGCGCAATATGTTTAAATTTCAACGGTAGAACTTCGCTGGTGTTTTACACACACGCACACATACAAATGCTTTGGTCAAAATACTGGAAAAAAATAAATCCTCATCATCTGTGAATTGCAATCAGCAAAGAAAACAGGGAAAGTGTGATTTATGTGTAATTGTGTAATCTATCCAACTGTCATCTATTAAAAGATATAACGAAATGACTCATTCCACAATTTTGTGTTTTTGCCTCTCAAATCTATCATTATGTTTTTGTCTGTAGATTCAGAGAACAATCGAACGATAAGGCAATATGACATGATCAATTTTTAGTTAAGATAAAACTTCTTAAAATAATATTCGAACAAGTGTAGCGAGAAGAACTGTTAACACCATTTTTAGAAGAAATAAAACAAAAGGAATTAAATGACAAAAGAAAATACATTATTTATGAAACAAACTTTTACTTACATTGCTGATGGACCTCTCGTAATGTTTACTTTTTTCGTTACTACATTCTATTTCTTTTATTGCCACTTTAATATCAAGAGGTGGTATCTTCTCTTTAGCTGAAAATGTTTATTATGTTATTATAATATGTAAAAAGCATTGTGAGGCTACCAAACGCAACCAGAATTGCCCAATGTGAGAACAATCACCCAAGAAATGACACATCAGGTGAGTATAACAGATAGATTGACTAAAATATACCCTTTTTAAAAAAGAATGCGTTAGGCAGGAGAGGGGTGGTGAAACGAACATACAAAACAACACATATAACTGCAAAAAAGATCCAAGCTGAAAATATAGAGGCCGCGTGGGAACAGGAAATGATTGTTTAACCGCATATATACACAAAGCTATAAAATTATTAGCATTTTGTAGTTCAGTGTTACAAAATACTCGATAAAAGAAAGGCAAATCTGTTTGGACTAGTTACACGGACTAATGAAATGAACTGGGTTAATTCCGTGTAGCTTTCAAAACATAATCAACTGTTTAATTCATGATTGATTTAAATTGCACATTATAAAACTCTTTTTACAAATTTATGAAATACAGGATCATTATAGATATGGAACTGATCAGAAGTTATCGAAATGGTAAAATACTGCCACTGAAATTATCAATATTAACAAAATGTATGAGTAGATCGTTTGGAATCACAAAACGCAAGCATTCACAAACTTTGGAAGGACTCCATACTTCCAAAGGACCAGAAATTATAACAACAATGAGTTCAAGAATATGGAGACTTTTACGGCCACCACATGGTACTAAAATGTATATATGGAGATCCTTTGGACGCATAAAACGCAACCAAGTAAAATAATAGCAGCTGTTCACAAGAGGTAATGAAATGTGCGACATCCCTCAACCAGCACGGGCTTAATCCTATTATTCAGAAATGAATGGACTCCGTGATCCCAGAAAAGACAAGATAACTGTATGTACCTAAACTGTTTTCCACATCAACCAAAAGAGACAATGAATTACATGTAAAATATTTTCTGAGCAATATAGGCGGATTTTGAATTTTTATGATTCACAACATACTTACAAATATAAACACAACCAAAGCCACCTTCCATTGGTTTCTGTGTGTTATATTTGCTCTTTATATATTCAAAGTCATTTCTTTCAAGGATCAAAAGCCTTCCGTCATGAGTACTCTTACGACGAGATATATATTGAGGCTGTTTAAACTTTTCTTCAAGTTTCTTTTTCGATATTTCGTCGTTCGATTCTGCAGGGAGGTCTACCGTAATGTTTTTACTAAAGTGTACACCTTGATTTGTGTATGGATTACTTCTCTGGTTCAGTTTTGATTTGTTTACTTTTTCGGGTATGTGAGTAGTAGGTGGTTCTGTCATACTACTCAATACACTTATTACACTTTGGATTTTATTAGTGAAATTATCTGTCACCTGTATCGGTTGGTTTTCGACACTCACTGATGCTTTCGAATTGAAATTAACATTTAAATTCTCGTACGATGGTGTTACTTCTGTTCCATTTGGTTCTGATAGTTGTGTTCCTACAGCATCAATTTGATCTTCTGCTTTCATGGTCTTCAATTTATTGTAACTTTCTTCTTGCAATTGTCGTTCTGGTCGTTCTTTGACTGGACTCACTCCGTCAATGGCATTAGAAATCCAAGATTGTTCTTCTATTTGTTTATGTTTATTTTCGTTTTCTTTGACTTGACTATCTGACACTGGAATTTCAACAGTCATGTCTTCGACGAATTTAGATCTACAAGATTGTGCAAAATATTTCTGATACTGTAATAACAATTTACATATATTTAAATAAATGTATAAGATTACTAAACACATCGATTTTTAAACTATTACAAGTCATCGTAAATTCTGTTGAAACAACTGCAAGAACCCTTTCAGAAAGTAAAAATTTGATACTGATATTTTCTCACTTTAAAATGTGAAACTTCAACAAATTTTTTAAATGTCAACATTTACTTTTTTGTTTTATTTGAATGATTTCGCGTAAATTCATTCAAGTTAAGTAATATATCGTATATTTTTAGAAAGAAATTAAAAATACCTCTGATACGAAGCAGGTTGTGAAGCACCAGGCACTGCAATAAATACAAAACGTGTTTTTAGACTAGCTACTACACTAATAAGAAAGATTCTTTCACAAACTTTCAGAATTTAAGAACTGATTATCAGTATAGAATGACCAGGAAGTCTATGAAAGAGTTGTTAAATTGCCTTTGAATAATTTCGTACATCATGCTAGTGGTCAGAAGTCATGCGGCTCGTCATTCATCTGTTTAGTTAATGGTTTTTAATGATCATCAGTTTCAATTCAGTAATTTCTTTTAGAAATAATCTTACATTAAAAGTAAAGAAGAGAGATAATTCTTTCCTTTGTAAAATAGATCACCTCACAATATTTTATAACAAAAAGAATTTTATTTTCACAAAAGGGTATAGGGATAATATTTTCTTTCATCAATGATAAGAGAGTAGAAAATAGAAGGTTGATATTTCTATAATTTTATGAATCATCATTGTCATTTAAACGTATGTTTGCAAATTACTATTTTTTAAATTCATCACGTTGCAATTTACTCTGCCGTGATTGTGGTTACACATACGTTCTGGACAGCAAGATATAGTTTTGAAATTGTTATATTTATCTTAATTTCGCTTAATATTCTGAAAATAAAACATACTAAAACCATATTTATTGAAAAAGTATCTTACCATGAAGCCGAAAACAAACCTAATGTAAGATCAAGAAAATGTAACTCCCAAAAAGAAGAAAGATTTCTCATTAGGTGGGCAGTACAAATACAGAAACATTTGTAATTCTATTTCAATTTTCATACAATATACTAACTCGATTATTAATTAATTAAGTAAAATAAATGATGGTTCTCTATCGCTTACCTAGCTCAAACGGGTAGAAGATCTCTACACAATGCTACATAACAAATATCTAAGCTCTGGATCTTGGGGTTTTAGACATAAAGACTTTTACTACGCTACACAATGGTACATGCTGAATATCTACTGCCAGGGCATTAGAGTTTTAGACAAAAAGATGTTCAACGTTTTTCGTGTATATGTCTATGCTAAAACTTTAAACAAACATGGAAAAAGATACTAGGCGATGCCAAAATCCACAGTGAGTGAACTATTCTGTTTATTCAGTAATTATTAACATAAAAACGTAAAGACTATACAGAACTTGATCACCTAAAACATTGTAAAGCAGAGAGAACAAAGAATAAAGCATTAATTGGAATTTGCATAGGGTACGTCCAACTGAAAACTGCTAAACCGCGATTCTTTTCATAACATTTTCTGTAAAATATGAATTAGTTATTCCTTAGCATAACTACCTAAGACGATAATACATTTTATCTGGATATAATACAAGTACCATTATTGTATATGTAATCCATGTTCACTGTTACTGACGGCATGCTCTGAATCTTTGATAACAAGTTTTGTAAAGTTGCAGCTTCCCCGCTTCTTTTTTTCCATGTCATCAGCATTTGATATATACATAGTTCCACTGTATCATAATTCATTTTCAGATGATCAACTTCTGTATCGATTAAGCCTAGAGCAGGGGCAAGCAGTTCCCAGTTTTTGCCTATCGCATTTGCGATTTTGGCAATGTCCTCATCAGAAACCTTTTTAATCGTTTGTGTGGGTTCTTTAAATACGAAACAAGAGTTAAACGAGTTACATATCTTGAAATAATCATATCAATGTTTTGCGAGAAAACAAAAAACAAAAATAATTGTGAATTGTATTTCTGTTTCTTCATGAAACATTCAAAGTATGACAATATTAAATGATATCACTTGTTATGTGTTCCCTGTGTGTTTTCTGAAGCTTGGAATTTAACTAAAAACCTGAGTGTATTTCTGTGACATTTTGAAATGGGTAGAGTTTTTTAAGAATTAAATGTATATCAATGCATTACTCGGTTGTTCTACACCTGTTCAAATTTGCCATTATTTCTGTCATACTGCGAAAGTACCAGGTGTTGTAGTACATTCGTTTGATTTTTATTTTGTTAAATGTTCATACAAAGTTTACATACTTTTTCTTGCTGTCTGTTTTACTTCCTTCTCGTTTCGTTCTAAATGGTCCACAAGATGCCCTTGATCTGATTCTCTAAGACATTCTTTGAATTGTCTGTACCCGTTTTTCCCCTTTGTACGTACAGTCTCTATAATTTTTCTGTTCTTTTGTGATGTAAGTGCTAACTCCTACGATGGAAAATGAAATCAGTTAGAATTGCATCCGTACCTGGAAGTCTAAGATAAGAGGGGATTGCTCTATAAAGACGTACAATGTTAGTGAGATAACATTTTCATGCCCTTTAAGACAATGTAGCACGGCCTAGAAAATATAATATTTACTCTTTTTTTGTCCAGTGACGTCAAATATTACAGGGTGAGAAAATGTTCAGCTAGACTTGGACTCGAGCTCGGGTGTGTATTTCAACGTAATTGTGGTTATTTTTGTCAGTAATTACACATTTCAGTTGATTGGTGGAAACGTTGGAACTGAATAA
This sequence comes from Mercenaria mercenaria, assembly GCF_021730395.1. Taxonomy (NCBI): domain Eukaryota; kingdom Metazoa; phylum Mollusca; class Bivalvia; order Venerida; family Veneridae; genus Mercenaria; species Mercenaria mercenaria. The sequence continues at coordinate 4,176,568 of NC_069377.1, read as the reverse complement.
ACTAACTTCTATTGTACATCTATAGTATTTTCATTGTACCTTATTAAAAGTATGAAACTGTATATAGTTTTAAATATACAGGTCTGGGAACCGAACTCATGACAAAAAAAGTAAGTTCGAAATAAAGTGCGTTCTAACTAGGCCAACGTGGATTTAATGATAGCTTCAGAAACGTTGTGTATGGACTTACTCTTTTGTTTATTTAAATTTCAAAACGATTTAATAATGTGCGAAATCTATACAAATAACACTTACAAACTAAATACATATGTATCTTCCTGTGTCACATGAAAACATTAGCATCCGCTGTCAATCATTATGACACCTTAATCGACTGTCATTCATTAATTCCAAGAAATAAAGTTCATTTGTTACATTTGCTCGTAACCGGTGCACGTATAAATGGCATTCAATTATCAATATTAAGGGCATTCTGGATCTATACTTAGTGAAGCAAACAGGTAAAGTAGAACAATGTGTGTATTTTTCGTTTATATTGCGTTTAGTGCTGTACAAACATTATAAATTAAATATGATATTTTCTTGTTCCCCTATTTACGACGTAATCGTTATTTAAACTCAGTTTAATGAAATTTGCAGTTCATTTTGTCATGCCTTTTTAAACTGTGTTCACTAACTGTTTTAATAGTTGGACTTCTCGTGATTATTACCGATTCTGAAGTTACTTTTACATTTTTATACACATTAGCTATTGCAATACATATAACCCATAGTATTAGTTCCTTCCGCCTTAAATAAACGTGTTCTAACGCGCAGATTATTGACTGAATTATTTTATGATATGTTGTAAAGTTAGGTTAAATTGTAGGTCGTGTAATAATGTTTGATAAACCTGATACTCAGTTAAATGTACCGAAAGAGTAAACTCTATCAAACATACAAGCTACGAACTGTGATTATGTATGGAGTGCATTTAATATTTAACAAAGCACGCACAAAAGATTATCCGTCTATGGAAGATATTACGTCCCATTGAAGCAAACAGGTAACATAACACTCTTTAATTATCAGTATTTGGAACCTTCTTGCATTAACGAGAAAATGAATATCTTCTGAACATAGTTCATGCAAAGATGATCAACTAATATCATAGCAGTAACTAACAGACAGTTTGTTTTCTCCTTTTTGTTGCATTTTCGTGCCGACGGAACAGCATAATATCATTGAGGCATTAATATACAATAAAAATATTCGTAGTTTGTCGTGTCCTACAGTTTGTTATTAATCAAATGTTTTTTCTTTATTTGTTTTTTTATTTTTTTTTTAAATTTCATTACTTTTACTTAAAGATATAGTATGCCCAGTTTTCACACTAAGATATGAAAAAAATACTACACAATAGCTTTGTGAACAGATAATAAACATGTATTTATTTTGTAAACAGTATTGTGTGTTAGGTTTAATATAATATGTATTAACAAATGCGTTACATAGTGATTATAGCTCCACATCAGCAAGTTTATACATAAAGTCTGTTTAATACATTTGATGAGAGTTTTGAAGATAAAAATCAAAACCTAATGATAATATATTTTAGCCAAAACTTAGCACACTATTCATAATTTTAACATGTCCAAAACTTTGCGGAATGATGCTAATTTCACTTGGGTAATGATTACATTTTACTCGGACTTTATCATAGACTCCTTGTGTAAAATCTCAAACTTTAAACTAAAACAAGGTATTATATCCACATAATTATTCAGTGAAACTTTGAGGTTTAGTACTTTGTAGCATGGTCTCGGGCATGTGAAGTCAAAAATCTAATTCGACTTCTGAAAAAATATGTTATTTATTCCTGAAGTCACTACATGTTCATTGTAAAAAATGCTTTGTTTTACCCAAGTGGAAACTGGCAGGTGCTTGAAAATGCAGCTCTCTGACTGGTCAGTTAGAACGCCTGACCTCATGATAAAGTTATGAATATATACATCTGTAAGTACTGAAATGACTTAAAGGCACTCGCTACAGTTTTTCCGGACGGGTCGATATTTACCCCAACACCGTGCCAATTTGGTTTCGATGTAGCTCACTGCAGTGTTAGTGCGGTCTTCTGCGCATGTCAGGAAGTGATTATCTAATGTCGCGTACTTCAAAAATTCGCAAATTATTGTATGTTCGTATGTTTCTAATCCCGTACCGTACATTCGTAAACTATAGGTTTTGTTAAAAAAAAAGGCGGAAACTTTCATCGTTCTATGCCATCAAAATGCTTCAGAAACACCTTTAAATCCGATTATTAAGAAATCTGCCGTTTGATAATTTTATATATACATTTCTAAGTCATTTGCTCAAACACTGTAAGAGTATTTCGTGCCAAAATGCCCGCTACACCCCACCTCGTTGTAATTTGATTTACGCGAAATCTAATATGGTGTCCTATCAATTTTTTGTTTGTTTTAGATTAGGTAGACATAACCAAAGCTATGTGCAGAGTTTGATTAAATTCTATTATGTGAAACTAGATAAAATAGCTGAAGTACCAGCTTAAAACTGACAAAAATATGCAAAAATAGCCCTTGGGTCTGCTGAACAAGTATTCCTTTCTTTACAAAATCATGTTCTTTTGATTTCTCTGAGCATGTTTCAAATAGATATATTGTTTTCCGTTATAAAAATGTTTTGATAATCAAATTTATGCTGATTATTGTACTTTACTAAAATATATTTCAGGATTGCAGATATTTTGAAAAATGTTTAAAATAGCACCATATCTAGGGGCAAATTAAATTGAAACAAAGCTGGTGACCTAGTATTTTTATTTCATTTTTCAATACATCATAACATGATCTTTTAATACAAAACATTTCATCAAAATCTATTATTGAGAAAAAAAAAACGAAACTGTAGCGAGCGTCCTTAATATAGTTTGAAACTAATATATTGTATAAGATCCTTTTGAAGAATATAGTGCAACAAAGGAAATATGAAAACAGGCTCAGATTGATTTGGGAATGTTCATTATGTTCATTAGAGGTAACGAAATGCCCCCTAATTAAATGAACCTGATATTAGGTGTTTCAAAGTTATGTCTTAACAATGACAGTTAAAGGGTGGCGAAAAAATTATGTCGAATGCTTTTTAGATTTATGAACATAGTCAGCTCTTTACTAAGCATTCAAAACATATACATGTACATCCTTACGTACCGAAATATCTCTATACAGATCGTGATCGATAAACTCTTTTTGAAGAAACTCATCCAGTAGAGCTACAGGGTCTGCGTCACTTACAAACCTTTTCTGGCTGCTCATCAGAACCCTCTTGTAAAAGTCATCTAAAAATTATTTCAAAGGTATTTACGTTTACAATACGATAATCAATTATGTTAGTTAATTATACCGGTTACCAATTTCTAGCAAAGATCAGTTGACAGAACACTGAACATCGATTTAATAATGTAAGTGTAAGAAGTATCGATGTGTAAATGTGATCAAGTGGCCTTATAACTATATGTATTTTCCCAATCGAATCTGGAAAAAGTAGTGATAATTATATGACCGAGTTTTAAAGATTCTGGATTATTGCAATTTTCCAGTTGTAGCCGGTGAATTTAAGGCATTATGAGATTATGACCCAATTAATTTCAGACACAACGCATGTTTGGTATTCAGGTCCTATACTTTTGGTACTTATGTATTCCTCTCTGATAGTGTCTGACGGCAAACAGACAGACTCCATGACAGGCAGATCTATTATCTTATAATATACCATAGAATGAGCAACGTGATATAATGCAAACATGTCGAATGAAAAATAGGTAGTGCTAAATCAGAAAATACACACTAGCAGAATTTAGTAAAACGTATCTTTGCCAGTTATCATTGGCCCGGTTAACGTACTCATTCTGTATCTGAATAAAACTATTGTCTCCATATATTCTAAGTTTCAAAACTATATAGCGCTATAGGAGCTATAGCTATAGTTTGGGTTTTACATTTTGCGGGGATGGGTATTGACTGTTAATACCATGCTACTTGGCACATGATGCAAATATCCTTTTAAATTCTGAATTGGTACTCCAAAATTATCAGAAATTTTAACCTCATTAAATGAATTTGCAAACTAAAAAATTATTTTCATTCTCTTAACTTCTTATTTTATGTTGATGCAATTTCCCTTTTTACTGGTCATACCCTCAGTTAGAACAACTGAATTAATACAAACATAATACACTTTATAATATGAATTATAGTCCCTGAATAAGACCTCTATAAATTGGTAAATATGCCTTGTACCGGTGTCACATTTCAACACAGATAAATAAAGTGTTGAAACTTGATAAGTTATATGCGATTGTACAATAGAAATAAAAAGATCCTTTGGAAGCATAGACTGCAACCAAGCAAACAGAAGAAATATTTATATGCAACGCTTCACTTACCATTTCATAAGAATTGAAAGACGAATAAAATTCATTAAGACAATTATTTAAAACAACCTATTATATTAATTTAGAAGAAGAAAGTGCATTTATGTACAATAGTATTTAATTAAGATTACAAGTTAATGGTATACGATGGTTAACTTAAAAAATAAACAAAATGAACTAATTAGGTTAAATTTATGTAAATAAAATCTGGAAAGTAGAGTTAATACATATTAACTAAAGTAAATTATCACTATATTCACTTAACATTATTATTAAAAATAAATACGAGTATTTTACAACCGGATTAAAAGAGTAAATGTATATATACCTTCATCAAAACTTCCTCCTGACGCCATTTTCTTCTGAATTGAATTGATCACATATCAACTTCTGAAATTATAATGTAAGAAAAGGTAAATATTGTCTATATACATACTTCTTCATTCATTACTCATTTCTATCAAATTGAATGCAAGAAAAATCAAAACGACCAAAAGTCATTTTTGGGAATTTAGCCAGAGCAACCAGAACAGCCAGAGTAGCCAGAAGAGTTAGGGGTTAGTGTTAGGGTTAGGGTTAGTTCTAGCTACTCTGGCTGCTCTGGCTAAGTTCATTCACGTCCAAAAGTCTGAAACAAAAAGCTTTTAAGAAATGAGTCACTAATACCGGTCTCTAAAATCAGTCGTGTAATCAAATACAAATTGCGCTATTCCGTCATTGTCTTTTTCTTATTGACAACTTTAAGTACATTATCAAAACATGTGTAATTGTTTCTGAACCATTATATGCGTGTGTAAAATTACTGATTTCACGCCAATCAAAGAGTGTAAAAATGTACCCGATAAACTTTATCTTGTAAACATAAATGAAAATAACACATTTTAATCGTCATTTTAATAGTCTTAGGAACGTGAGGTTCACAGAAATATTAGTCAGTCTAAATGTAGCATTTTTAATGTCGGGCTTCTGAAAAATCAGGTACAAGATCACAGTTATTTACCAAATAATTTTTGAGTGGAAGACCTGCAATAACTGGCATAATTTAATAGAGGAGATATGAAATAGTACGTATATGTACAATTTGACAGAATGAGAATGTCCGAATATGCATCAAGGTGACTTTTGATAGGGTCTGTTTGCCTGTTTGCGGCCATCTAGAGAGTATTCTTCATACGCATGTGATTTGGTTCAAAATGGTGGAAAATAGCCGGTCAACCCCATGTTTATTTTGGCTGATTTTTTTTCTCTTGAATATTGAATAGTTCTGTTGAGTTTAGGTATTTTAGTTGCATTAGTGTCCAGTGTCTATATAGAACATATACATTATTAGTAAAATTAACTGTGGTCTTATGCCAAAAGCTATTTAAGCGTAAGATTAAAATGATAAGATTTGCAAGACTTTGGAATTTACTGATATCAATGAACTTCAGTTTAAAATTTAGACTAAATGTTAATTTAACATATCATAAAGTGTATAAATAAGCATAAAAAAGCTGTCTTGCAATAAATCTTAATGAAAAAGGCCTAAAACATTTACGAATCAAATAGTTTTAAACAATAATACTTGAACCACTGTCATATTTGCACACGGGTAAATCAAATGTTGAGACATGATAAGATTGGTGTAATTTTACAAACAAAAAGTAAAGGGCGAATTTAACTTCCATTTTTAGGAGGATTAGAATTAGAATAAATGATTTTATAAAACATTAAATTCACTATTTGTTTTACAACATTAAGTGAGCGCCTTAAGTATACAAGATAAGAAACGGCAATTTTGTTTTGCGATCTGCTAAAATGTACATGTAATTAAGTTAATAAAATATAAAGATGTAACAAAATGCATTGAACACAAATATACAGACGCCAATCTCATTTATGAAAACCTGGTTTAAATTGTAAAGTTATACACACCTTCGTAAAAACTTTTATAAGTCGCCATTTGTGAATTTCAGTCGTATTAACACGATATACATCCGTTATCTATAATTGCGGTATTATGTCATTACACTTCATTGTCGGAAATTCTAAATATAGCATACACGTTTAAAAAAATTTAGATCAATTACATGACGGTGTTTAGACAGATAAAAACCTCGAATATATTGAACCTATTTTATATGCACGTTTAGATCGAAATTTTTTCTACAATGTAGAATTTGATTAAACCCTGATTTTTCAAAACTTCAGAAAATTCAGCAATTAAAAAAGATAGGGTCGTGTGCTTGATTTTTTGCTGGACTGATTTGAAAAAGGACCTCACGCAATTTTTCTTAATGGGAGTCTATGAGAAAATTACAACTTTTATAACATTTTCGCTTATAGAAATTTTTCTACAATGTAGATTTTAATGAAACGTCTCAAAGTCGTAAATAAACATATGGTCTATAAATTGGTGAAATATAATGTATAGGTCCGTGTGCTAATTTTTGAGATATTTGACCATGATTAAAGTGAACCGCACGTTTCAAGGTAATATTAAGATATTATTTTGAATTATTTAACGTGTCAGATGTTTTAATATCATATTTTTACTTAAGAAAGAAAGTAACAATGCCATTGTAAAAAAATTACTAACGGGCTGCCATTAATTCATAAAATGATTTTCATTTCCGTACGCCGAATCCAGGCTTTATTCTACGTCTTCCGGATAAATGACGTTACGCCATCACTTCCGGTTTATCAAACGTGCAGAACTACCTTAAAGAAAAATGAAATACAACGCATGTTATCTTTTCTTCTTGAAACTAAAACTATCATAAGAAGCAAAGAATTAACTAAGTAAAATATTGGCACACTCAATTTAATAAAGTAATTTCATAAGAGGTAATGAAATGTGCAACACCCCAAATGCCCGTTAGCACCGTCTTAAGCACGGTCTCCATATTTCCAAACACCTAGAATATCAAGACCGAGTCCAAGTAATGGGCTGCCTTTTATTGCTGCAACACTTACAGAATGATTAATTAAATATCCCTCGTGAAAGAAAATCAATTTTAAGAATTGAATTGATTGTTTGATTTTTTATTAAAATAGTATATACACACAAAATTAAGTTCACTATATGAATTTTTGTGTAATACTTGTACAATAAAACAGATATGGAACAAAAAACTGTCTTCAGAACAAATCAGATGTCGTCGTCTACATGTTGATAGTAACAATTAAAAATAAACGCCAAAATACATCAGACTTTGATGTTTACAAGGAGCCATTATGTTGTACTTACAGTTAGACATTTATATATTAAATTTTATCTTCAGTGACTACACCTATAGACCAAAGTAACACTTTATAATTACACAGCTTCAGAAACAAAATATAGTGGAAAAATTGAAGTTGCATATTTTTTGGTGGAATACTATATCTATCCTATTATTTTTGAAATTTTTTACTTACGTCTAAATCCATTTTTAACGTGAATGGTATTCACATTATTTCGATTTTCTTGCAATATTTCGAGCCCAGAGTGAATATTGCACAGTGGGTTATTTAATCAAAGGGATCAGAAACACATTTTACATTATGATAATATTCATGATTGCAGGTAAAAAATGCTTATATTACTATACACGCTTTCTACTAACATAAAAGAATTATTGCATAGACTGGTGATGAATACAGTAAATATCAAAATATTTCCTTTCAAAGGGTTTAAAACAATACCACACAACAAAATTTTCTTGAAACATCTGTCTCTGCTTTAAATGCTTATATTTATGTTGGCCGAAATGGCCGATATGTTCTAGAATTGTATTTCAATAGATATAGCCTAATAACGGTGGTGGAGTGCACGCTTTAGAACTAAATATACTTTAACAGTATTGGGTTCATTTGTTTATTTCTGTTTCTGGGAAGTACATGATCTTATTTACACTTTTTACGGCCTTCCATAAATCGATACATGTCACATTTTTTTCAAAAACTATCTTTAAGTTAGTTCCACCAAACTATAGAACGAAACACAAAGGCATGGTGATACTTTATTTAAGTAATGTTCATGTGAATGAGATGACACCCTGTTTACATCGTTGGCATGACTTTGTTTTCAATACACATAAAATGCAGCAAATCTTTTCAAAAAAAATAATAAAATACTGTAAATGCAGTAAAAATCACCTAAAAACACTTCTTGGGGTTGTTTTCATGACTGACATATCAGAACGGACAAACAGTACCTTACTCCCAGGTATACGCCTACCTTATTCCCAGTAAGTTCCCTGTACATTTCTTTTAATTTGTGGTCTCTGACCTACATGTTTATCATATGAGTTCGACATGTAACGTAACGTCTTTATGACGTTACATAACTTCCGTTTTACTTGTTTATCGAGAAAAAGGCATAACGCCCTAAAGTCGACAAACTTAAATGTAGAATTATTGTTGTTTGTGTTAATCGTTTTAGTATCTTTAATTTTATTAGTTAATACCCATTTTTATAAAATGCTAATGCTAGTGTGAGACTATATTCGTCAAAACAGTTGATTGTATAAAACAGAACGACTAAAATATCATTTTCATTATATATAGATATTTTTCTCTCTTAATATTGATTGTGTTTAAAAGATATCCGCTCATGGCAAACATATTTACAGACTTAAATTTCATTCATTTAAACACTTTATAAAATACAGTAAATTTTAAAATACCTTTGTCAAAGTTTTCCTCAGTCGCCATTTTGGAAAAAAATATGATCAGATATAAACTGATAAAAATTATGATATCATATATAGATAATACGAATACATAGCCGGTAAGAGATTATACTTCCTTGATTTAAAATAAAGATATACACAATGTATAGGGGACAAAGTAAAGATCATGCTAAAACTAGTCTGGAGATAAAAGAATTGAGACAGTCAAACTGGTGAAATATCTACATGTACACGTGTAAGAACTGGATCAACGTCATACGCAACGACGAATGGGTAAAATCATTTTGGCATGTTTCCAAAGAACTTTTTTTTCAAAACAAGACACAAGCTTTTGTTTCTTGAACAATAAAACCCAAATACTGATGACTATATATACACGTTTTATCAGCAGAAGTAATTGCTGAAAATCTATGGTTCTAAATCTATTGTTTAAACCGAAATTTCCGTTTAATATGATCTAACAAACAATATACTATTAATTATCCTTTTTCACTGTCCCATGCATTGGTCGGGTTTATCAATACATTTCATATTCTTCTATATTAGGTTAAAGGGAGCTAAATGTAACAAAAAAACAAGTCGCATGCTTGATACCTTATACCTCCCTGAACATACAGTGTATATATGAAATAAAATTTTGCATAAAATTTTGCACAGAATTGGGAGTGAAAACGAATAAATAAATAAAGCGTGAGTGTATCATGTAAACATACGAAACAGTACAGTAAAGTTTATCCGCCCGTTTTGCGTACAGTTAGTGTACGACTCCATCGGATTCTTTGGAAATATGGCTCGTGCGGTTATCATCTGTGTCCGCAAATGTACGCAAGTTACATCAAGACATATTGCTGTTAATGGTGGTTAATCTAATTTTTGTCAAGTAGTTGTATTTCTGGAAAACTTTTTAACATATCTCAAATCATTTACGCTGATATACGTTTCCTGGGGCTGAATTCATTTTGGATTTTCACTAGAGGTATTTTCAAGATTTGGTTGCCAAAAGTATAAATTTGATAAACATACTTAGCCCAAGTAATAATATGAATGTAAGAATTATTGTACTATATTGATCAAAGAATACATTTAACTGAATTTATGGAACGCCAGGACTGTCTGATGTGATCAACTGTAGTTTTATTATGTTAACATACAGTATTAACTTGTTTAAAGCTGTGTTTTCTTGTTATTTTGCTGTACTGTCTTATATCACATCAGTTGATCACATCAGACAGCCCCGGTGTTCCATAGCAATTCACTGGAAATGCATGTTTGTTAAATCATTATTTTCTTCTTTTGCCTATCTTGGATGCTTGAGATAGATTGGAAATAAATTAATTTCAAAGCTAAACTTAACTTTTGGTTCACACTGTTGAAATATCCCGGTATCTATAAAATGGAAATGCAAAACTAGACATTATATTGAAATTGAAAGAAATGCTCATCTTTTCAAAGACTTTCATATTAAAGGCGGCGATGGTGTAATTACACAATTGAAATAAAACCCAGTAAATTATACATTTCATATAGGGATCTGACTATACGTAATGGTCTTCTGGTATTTTAAATATATCTCAAATAGAATAAACAAGAAGTGAAAATGTCATTACATATTGCTTAAATGTGACTGACCAACTTAAACAAAAAGGAAAATGTACATGTTTTAATGTCATTAAAAATAAAAATATATATATATTTTAACCGTTTACCTCTTTTGAATAAAGAAGTAATTGTCTAATCCATCGCTTATTCATATGTTACGAATAACTCTGGAGGCCACGTCAGAGTTTCATTATAACAAACTTTTGTTTGAAAAAAATCACTTTCAAAATAACTTTTTTCCTTTTTTAGAGAATGTCAGTAGTTTTGTTTGATCGAAAGTTTTTTATTCACTGTATCAGTTGTATTGTTAGGTTAGTATTAATATGTAAATGAGACGTTTTACTATTTAAACTATACATCAGATGATATGAATTAGTGCGTAAGATACCCGAGATAACGAGGAAATGGCATGCCTTGATTACTGGGTAAAATACCATTTCAATCAAGGAAGTTTACATATTTCACATCTAAAGTGCTCTTAACAGATACAGATATCCTACTTATTTATGGTAACGAACGATATTCTTTGAGTTCCATAAATCTGAGTGAAGCAGACATGCGCTACACTGGCTATTTGGATTTCCACCTGAAAATTCTTTTGGCTTATTGTTTATTGGCACAGTTCACCACAAACAGTTTTAAACTAGACAATATCATAGTTATAATGATGATTATTATATATCAAAACTGTCAGCACAGGTGGCTCTGTAGACACATAATTATGAGTTGGGAGGTCGCATTTCGATCCCCTGGACTAGGCGAATATTCCATGTCACGAAAATCCATTAACATTTCAATTACCTGATGTTTTGGGTTTTATAGCTATTAAGTTGCTGGTAAATAAATATAGCGTTCAAGCATCATTTTCTGGTATATGTTTTCATTTCCGGGCTCTAAGTAATAAAGTTTAGTTCATTTTTAAATAACTCCTTCGGTTATAATATGATTCTCAATATTGCTTCTTTACATGACACTAGCCTAAACGCAAAACCTTGCAGCATGACGAATTTGTGTGTCTGGAGATCAGTGTCACCTTTTGGTGTAGAGCAATATCAGGAAACTTATCCTTTTTTCGTTCAATGATATCATGTTAACTAGAGCTACTGGATGACCATAGTTTTCTGGGCAAGATCGTACTTTGTGAACTTCTATAGCTATAGATTAATCATTATAGGTATGTCTTTTCGGTTGTAGTATATTTGTTGTACTTGTTGATACTAGGTGCCTGGCAGATTTCAACACATATGGCTAACCTCTTGATCGGATGCTTGACATGACCACAGATTTTCTTAGATCTATGGAACACGATCATTAGAGATTTAAAATGATCGATAGCTGCCAAGGATACGCGAATGAAGTGGTTTGGCTGTATGGCAATCAGTGATAAAAGGCGGCTCGCTTTCTTGAAATGTCAACTTTTTGTTATTCCGATGCATAATGCATCCGTTGACAATTTTAGCTGCTGGTGTGACATCTGTTGGAGTTATCACATGACTGTTTTAGCTTTGGTCGATGATTGCATGTAGGGTAGTGATATATCGACTATTTGATTCCTGCCCGTTACAGGAGATAATAGGTAAGAGTAGATTTCTCGGAAGCACAGAGCACTAAAAACACAGCCTCAGAGCCACGCATTTGCAAAGTTAGCCCGCAACAAAAATATTACAGACGGGTTGCTTCAAACATCCAACAAAAACATATGAATTTATGCCAAATATAGATATAAGGGGGAGGAAGTGGTAAGGGGTAAAAAGGGGGTTGAGGAGGAGGTCGAAGGGGAAAGTAGAACAAGACTGACTATACAAAGGGAATGCTACGTTTCTTAATCACAGTTACACTACAAGGTAATTCACAATAGCGAAGACAGTCAAGTACCAAAGATAAACACACAACCACACCCAATTACTTATATAGAAAAACACACAAGTAAGATACAAGAACACTGTTGCGCACCGCTTTAGACACACGAGCACACAACGCAGGCCTTAAAGCAGGAAAAACAATCGTGTACCTCCTTAGGATTCCGGCAGTCAAAATAAAGGGAGGGGCACGAAAACTTATTAACTCATAGTAAAGGGGGAGGGGATGCAAAAGAGACGGGGGAGCACAAATACTAGGGGAAAGGAGGGGGCGATAATGGGGAAAAAGCGCTTACAACAAACAAGACAACATACGCAACAGAAAGTACAAGGCAGACAGAAAACCAGTTGAAAATAGGGGTACCGCCTTTGAACGGTCAGTAACTTTTATAAAGGAAACTGGGGGTAAACATTGCAATTGAACACATCGCCAGATATGTTTGCATGTCTCTTAGTATAAAGTGTATTTCTACACTTCACTTCCTTTTCACACTTATCACCACTGTCTCCATGAGTTGTTCCAAGAAATTTACTAGAAGCTATGCACATAATGTGGAATTTTCTTTAATGTCAAAAGTATCTTTCCTTCATTTCCTTTTTCTTGAAAGCCTTGCTTTGAAACTGTATAATCCTTGTAGAACTCATTTTCTTCTGAATATTAAATATCAGGTTTTAGTTCCTTATGATTTCTCAAAACCGTGTCCACACCATTGAAAACTGAGAATAACTTGACTTTACGACATTCGTTCTGGTCTGCTTTTCTTCCTCATTAAAGTGCCTCTCATGTTTGCTGATTAAACTATCCACACGACTGGCTCCGGTTTCGACATCCGCCTTCACAAATGGTTTCCATTTAGCTTCGCATTCTTCTTTCCTCTTCAGTCTTTTCTTTTCAAGTATACTTACAAATCGTTCCGCAGCGGTAAAATCTTCAGGAAAAAGACAACCTGCTTTCGTTAATTCATTGGTGTCTGCTACTCCATCGAGTTTCATTGGTGTGTTCTACTCCATCGAGTTTTATTGGTGTCTGCTACTCCATCGAGATTCATTGGTGTCTGCTACTCCATCGAGCTTCATAAGTGTCTGCTACTCCATCGAGTTTCATCAGCTTTTTTCTGTATGGCCATTCCCAATGCCACCAGTGTTTGCAATAAAGATACCATTTCTTGACCACAAGAGCTTACTGTCGGCCAAGTCACTATCTAAACGGAAAAACAACACGTTTTCTGTAATACTTAGTACAGCTTTTGACAAGATCTTACGGCGACAGGGTGACATTCTTTAGTGTATCATAACTGTTGTTCACATCTGAGATGATGGTGATGTTACGATGATAATGATGATGATATAGTTGGCGTAGGCCGTTCAAAAGAATTGTTAAAATTGTTAAAAACTCCGGTCTAATTTTATTTACTGAATGCGCGATTAGTATTCAGTATTTTAAACCTTAAACACAACACTGTATGTTTATGTTGTATACATAATCTAAATACCAAACATAAAAGAAAAAGGGTTTGACTTTATTATTTTATAATCAGGTATCATCAGATTTATTATATTGTGTACTGCGTAATGTTTAAAAAAAATATAATGAAATTACGTGCATCGGCCGGGAATCGAACCCGGATCGATTGCTTGGAAGGCAACCATGCTGACCTTTACACCACCGATGCAGACCGTTCTTAATGCAAAATAAAAACAACACATTGACAGCATTTGTGTAACATGAGTTTAAAGGTATATTAGAATCTAATTTTATATTTAAAACACAAAAAGTACTACATATGTTTATGTAAACATAGAATTAACAAGTATATGTATATTAACAGCACTACACATTAGGTTAAAGTTAAAAGTACACGCTGTATACATGTATACATGGATGCATCTAGTATAAATAACTTCTACAACTAAAAAACTGGAAGGTTTTAAAACAATCGACTGTTATTGTATGGTAGTTTGGAATGACCCCCGTTGTGGATATCGTATCATCATAAAGGTCGTTTTGTGTGATCAGGTTGGAGACTACAGGGTCAGTGTGACCGTTTGTTTTCGTTCGCATATATTATGTACACTAGGCCAAGCCCGTATTTTTAAACGACATTTCTTCCATAGCTATATATAAGTCTTTCCGGTATGGATACTTGTTGAGACTAGGTGCCTTGCAGATTTCCGCACTTATGGTTAACCTCTTGATCGGATGCTTGACATGACACATATATACTGAACAGCAAAAGAAACTATCCAGATGTATAACTGGTATATTTTGAAATAAAAAATTATTTTTCAAATTTAAATTGTCTCATCATACCAAAATTACACTTGAAGATCTTCACGTGATAAATTTTTAAAAATCAATAAGCCGTGAAGTCAGTATTCCCACAATAGCCGTTTGAACGGCAATATCTTCTGCGCGTCAGTTGCATTGTAACATTCCAATTTGGTGCTCGCGCTAAATTTGATTCAGTCGTGCGGAGCAACCAACAATATTTTTTAAACTTTATGCTGTTTTTCGAGTTAGCCAATTATCAATTTTTCTAATGGCAATAAAATTTCACAAGGAAAATTGTTAATTACAGACGCACGTGAATTTCGTGCAAAACGGCTATTGTTGGACTACTGACTTCACGGTTGATTGATTTTTTAAAATTTTACACGTGAAGTTCTTCAAGCGTAATGTGACATGAAAAACACAAGTGATTTATAAATTATAGTTTTAAAATAAAAAATACCCCAGTTATAAAACTGGATAGTTTCTTTTGCTGTTCAGTACTGTTTTCTAAGATCTGTGGAACTCGATCATTAGATAGTCGAGATGATCGATAGCTGTCACGGTAGACGGAACTTTCAAAACACTCAACCTGTACGAAATTTTACAGCTGTAAAAGACCTGTATTTTTGTTCAAAATTACAGTCATAATTATTTCAATTTTACACCTGTAGATTTTATATAACAACATTGATTTTACAACTGTAGATTTCAATTTACAGCTGTAAAACGACTGTAAAACAGGTCGAATTATGCAAATGAGATACAGGTGTAAAAAAACACTTACAGCTGTAAAACTGAAAAAGTTACAGCTGTAAATATGCCTAAATGTTACAGCTGTAGAAATATAACAGGTGTTAAAAGAAGAACATTATTTTAAAGGGACGAAAGCAGAAATACAAAAAGTTTTAGGATGAATTGTAATTCTCTAGAAAGGGTAGCAATTACTACACAAATGGCAAAATAAATTATCTAGTACGTAAAGAACGATATCAAATATGTTTCTAGTATAGCAACTACAAAATTAAAGAGTAAGATACAAAGTAGAAACTATGCATCATATCTTGTTTATAAAACTTTCTTTGTCATGAAAACATATGACAATCTCGTAATTATTTCCTTTAAACTTATCAGTTTCAAATAAAGAATAAATTGTTAATGCATGTGCTTATACATGTAATTTTGGGACATGACCATTTTACAGCTGTAACTTTCAACTAAACTTTTTACAGCTGTATTTTTGAGACCTGCAATTGTTTTACACCTGTAAATTTCAACTGTATTTCTGGTAATTCTCCACCTACAGGTCTTTTGCAGCTGTAATTTCAAAATACAGGTCTTTTACAGACGTTTTACAGCTGTAAAACAGGTCCTATTTTCGTACAGGGGGAACCTTCACGTGAATGAAGGAGTTCAGTTGTGTGGCAATGAGTGATTAAAAGGCTCGCTTTCTTGAAATATCACCATTTTGTTATTCTGATGTTTAATGCATCCGTTGACAATTTCAGCTGCTAGAATGGCGTTATCACGTGACTGCTTTAGCTTTGGTCGACGGTGCATGTAGAGTAGTGGTATATCGACTATTTGGTCGTGAATTTCGTGCAAAACGGCTATTGTTGGACTACTGACTTCACGGTTGATTGATTTTTTAAAA
This sequence comes from Mercenaria mercenaria, assembly GCF_021730395.1. NCBI lineage: Eukaryota > Metazoa > Mollusca > Bivalvia > Venerida > Veneridae > Mercenaria > Mercenaria mercenaria. The sequence goes on along the minus strand of NC_069377.1, from coordinate 4,160,139 downwards.
TTTTACACGTGAAGTTCTTCAAGCGTAATGTGACATGAAAAACACAAGTGATTTATAAATTATAGTTTTAAAATAAAAAATACCCCAGTTATAAAACTGGATAGTTTCTGTTGCTGTTCAGTACTGTTTTCTAAGATCTGTGGAACTCGATCATTAGAGAGTCGAGATGATCGATAGCTGTCACGGTAGACGGAACTTTCAAAACACTCAACCTGTACGAAATTTTACAGCTGTAAAAGACCTGTATTTTTGTTCAAAATTACAGTTATAATTATTTCAATTTTACACCTGTAGATTTTATATAACAACATTGATTTTACAACTGTAGATTTCAATTTACAGCTGTAAAACGACTGTAAAACAGGTCGAATTATGCAAATGAGATACAGGTGTAAAAAAACACTTACAGCTGTAAAACTGAAAAAGTTACAGCTGTAAATATGCCTAAATGTTACAGCTGTAGAAATATAACAGGTGTTAAAAGAAGAACATTATTTTAAAGGGACGAAAGCAGAAATACAAAAAGTTTTAGGATGAATTGTAATTCTCTAGAAAGGGTAGCAATTACTACACAAATGGCAAAATAAATTATCTAGTACGTAAAGAACGATATCAAATATGTTTCTAGTATAGCAACTACAAAATTAAAGAGTAAGATACAAAGTAGAAACTATGCATCATATCTTGTTTATAAAACTTTCTTTGTCATGAAAACATATGACAATCTCGTAATTATTTCCTTTAAACTTATCAGTTTCAAATAAAGAATAAATTGTTAATGCACGTGCTTATACATGTTATTTTGGGACATGACCATTTTACAGCTGTAACTTTCAACTAAACTTTTTACAGCTGTATTTTTGAGACCTGCAATTGTTTTACACCTGTAAATTTCAACTGTATTTCTGGTAATTCTCCACCTACAGTCTTTTGCAGCTGTAATTTCAAAATACAGGTCTTTTACAGACGTTTTACAGCTGTAAAACAGGTCCTATTTTCGTACAGGGGGAACCTTCACGTGAATGAAGGAGTTCAGTTGTGTGGCAATGAGTGATTAAAAGGCTCGCTTTCTTGAAATATCACCATTTTGTTATTCTGATGTTTAATGCATCCGTTGACAATTTCAGCTGCTAGAATGGCATTATCACGTGACTGCTTTAGCTTTGGTCGACGGTGCATGTAGAGTAGTGGTATATCGACTATTTGGTTACTGCCCGTCATAGAAACATTGTACTTGAACACATCGCCAGATAAGTTTGCATGTCCCTTGTTATAAAGTGAATTTCTACACTTCACTAGTCTTCCTTTTAACACTTATCACCGAAGGACAGGCTGTTTTCGTTATTTCATTGGTGACTACTACTCCATCGAGTTTCATAAGATTTTTTCTGTATGACCATTCCCAATGCCCTCAGTGTTTGCAAATAGGACACCACTTGACCACAAGAGCTTAATGTCGGTCAAGTTACTATCCATCCAGGGTTGGCGATATGGAGGTTGAGTCTGAAATATACGGAAAAAACAACACATACGGAAAAACAACACATGTTTTCGGTAATACTTAATACAGCTTTTGTCAAGATCTTAAGATGACAAGGTGACATTCTTTAGTCTATCATAATTGTTGCTCATATCTAAGATGATATAACAATGATTATATATTTGGCCTAGGCCGTTCTCAATACTTTTCTCCGCATAGATAAACAGTACGAGGTAAAACAACTTCTTAGACTTTGAAAATGATTTAAATGATTTTAAAAATCTATGACCTTTAAATAAGTGCGGCTGTTATTCTAGGAAGCCCACTTTTGTTAAATACCTCGACTTCTAGTGGCATATATACATATTCACGTTAATTACTTAATATTGCTGTTTGAAAATAAACACAATACTGTTTGACTTTATTATTTTATAATCAGATCTTTATCATGACGTATAATGTTGTGTAATGCGTAATGTTTAAAAAAGCAAATCTAACAAAAGTACGTGCATCGGCCGGGAATCGAACCCGGATCGATTTCTTGGAAGGCAACCATGCTGACCTTTACACCACCGATGCAGACAATTCTTTTATGCAAAATAAAAACAACACATCGGCTGCTCTTGATATAAAGAATTTGTGTACAAGAGGAGTTTAAAATATACTAGACCAAAATTTCATATTTGAAACAAGAACAAATACTACACATATGTTTATGTAAACATAAAGTTTACAAGTGTATTTGTATTTACAGGACTACGCATTAGGTTAAAGATAGTACACGCTGTATGGATGTATGGATGAACACAGTATAAATGTGTACTACAACGAAAAAGTGGAAGTGTTTAAAACAATCGACTGTTATTGCATGGATGTACCTCTACTTACAAAATCAGTTTATATATTTAGTAAAGTTAAATATATCTGGGCGTCAACAGTGCAATCCCTGTCTCCTTTCTGGCGATTTGATCCTGACCAGGTATAGGAATAATGATTGTATGTCGTGTTCAATGCATTAGCATATGCTTAGTTTTATGCGTTCAACCGGAAAAATAAAAATTGGCCATTTTCAATTCAAACACATAATTTCCCTGACAGGGTTACACAGTGGGGTTTTGGTCGTACACAACATCATAAATGCATTTTTCAGTGCTTTATTCATTTGGCAGTCTTAATCCAGGAAAGAAATTCTTACAACTTTGTTTTTCTCGAATACACGAATAAATAATGAGCTAGCCAATCAGACGGCGTTTAATTTGCAAATTGAAAATAAAAACAAGTTCGCAAATACCACCTCCGTCCTTATTATTAGTACTATTTTGGAAAAAAATAGCACATTTAAAAGAGAAGCATGAAATTAACGTGCATAAACGGAAATGACGACATGACGTTTAAACTCTATAACAAAATTCCGATTTTGTTTTATTGCTTTTATTTATTGTGAAACGTAATTTTTTTTTCTAAGTACACTTTTGTAAAATCTATCGAGAATTTTGACATTTATCAAGTTTTACAGACAAAATATATTATTAGGCCTAATGCACGAATCTTAATTGTACTTCGTCAGACATCATTTACTGCACGCATGCCATCTCGAATTAAGGACGGAAGAGTGCCTTTTCCAGAACCTTTTTAACACCGGAAACTCCAATCCATAATGCTCCAAAGTGATTTTCCAAAATATTTCATTTAATTCTCCACGAAAATTAATATTTCAATATTTTCAAAAGTGGAAATTTCTTCATGCTATGACCTACTAGCACATATGTCTTATCGAAAACTTGTTCAACTGACTTCAATCGCGGATTACAAACATGGCAAAATTTGTGCTTATTTTTGTTTTAACATGTAATTTGTTTAAAGATTTTGTTATTTGTGACAAAAACACTGGTGATGAATACCAGTCAATGAAAGATGAAATTGAGTTTTTACGCGAGAGACTCGAAACAATGGATGGTAAATTCGTGCAGCTGCAGAAAGGTATTTCAAAATTAAATAAACTATCGGGAGGGAGGAAATACATTCTGAAGTGATTTTTGAGTTGTATGTCTTAAAACATTATGCATGCTGTGAATTTTTCTCAGGTACATTTAAATGTATTTTGCGTGCATATTCTAAAACTCGTATCTTCATTGATTACTATATGTCTTAAATATTTCTTTCGGCATTTGCAGACATCTTGTTTCATACATGACTTATTTTTATTAAATGTTAAGTCAGTTTTTATTCTAATAAGATTATTGATACTAGTAATACCCCAACTGCCAGATTAAAAGCTACACGTGAGAGCGAACTGGAAAATCGAACTGAAGCAATGATTTGTATTTTATGAAAATAGCTTACTGGATAGAAATTACGTTGCTTATTTGTGATTTACACTACACTACAGATCTATTATAAAAACGGTCCATGACATTTCCTTTCAGATTTCAAAAGAGAATGTAGAAGTCGTGAGGAGAGATTTGTTGGTGACGGAGAATTGAACGTAGAGCAACAAGTAATCAAGCTGCGACAAGACGTGAACCAAATAAAACAAGGTTTTCATTTATGTTTACTATGACTGTCAGTTTTAGACAGTCTTTATCATATCATATCTGTTCATGTCTCAAAGATAGTCGAAACGTTTCAATGATAACCTTATTGTACCGAGCTTATTTTCTTTACTGAATGAATATTGCGTATTTCCAAATTTCAAACAAAATTTCTGCATATTTATTATATAATTTCCGTGTTATGTTATGTGTGTTTATGTCATATGATTAACTTACACAAAAAAAATGCAAAGGTCATGTTGCTACACTTACGTAAGTCCATACCATTCACTGATAAACTATTTTTGACCATGTTATGTGTTTGATTTAAGAATGAAATGCTATTGTGTGCATTTACACGGGCATAAGCCACCATGGGACTTCCTGCAAGCTAGCAATACTTGGATGAGTTTCAAAAAGTTAAAATGTAGTTTAAATGCACAAAAGTAGCATTCAATTTTCACAGTTGTTTGCTATAAAAGTAACTGGTTTGTCTCCCGATCGTATAAGAAAATTATTAATAATGTCCGGATATCGATCTTTTCAACATCTAAAAAGAACAGCGAAACAAACCAGTCAGCATTATATTGCAATTGCTTTATCAGGATATCCTTAAAACTAGAAAAAATCAAATTGTTATGTCGATTAAGTTTTGATTTTTACTGTCAGAATAGTTATAGTTCAATGTTCCTTATGAAATTTTGGTGTCCGATTTTGAAAGATGTTTTCAAATGAAGTCAATTCGTTCATGTTTCTATGAATGACGTGAGATCGCGCTTGCAATATCAATAATGACTCCGCTTGATATTTCTGAAAAAGTAATGAACGCATTTTTTTCCTAAACAAAGCATACAGTGAAAGCAAATATTACTGTATGAATGACAATTTGTGAAACTTTGCCTTTTCTCATTTTTTTTCACCAAATTCGTTGGGAAAGATCACTTGCAAACTTAACAACAAGAACATATTGCAATATAGTTTATGCGTTATTTTTCTTTCTTTAACATCCAAGTAGCTGAATGTATATTGCACGCAGGCAGATTTATTGAAGGTTTCACAAACATAGAATAAATATTTTCTTTAGTAAGATAATCTAAAATAAACTAAATTTCTTTATAAACATTATGTCAACATGACAGCATTTATATCGTAATATGACTGAAAACCTATACGCGTCTTTGCTCTGCTGCAGGAACGAATTTTCCCTGCACCCTTTGTATTAATCTGCATCCTTACTACTGGCAGTTTCGCTGGTGAAAAAAAAAAGATGTTAAAAGGTAAAAAATGTAGTAGCCGATACATAGGATTTAAAGCAAATATCTCTTAAACTGTAAATTTCATTCGATGACATTTTGATAAATATCATCAAATATTGTTTCGGCAGGAATTGCTAGTTCCTATGTTCGATGGGGAAGAACAGTGTGCAGCGGTAATGCCTCTCTTGTTTATAAAGGTATTTTGTAATGCTATTACACAAAAATAGGAACTATATATCCTAATTATCATTATAACAGTCGGTGGCTTAAATGTTTCTTGTGATGTGAATAACACTGATTAATTGTTGTGAAACATGGCCTAATTATTGACGTATGTTCAAATATCATAAAGCGCATACTTTCTTTCTTTTTGTTATATTTTCTGATATATAAAATGTCTGTTGTGAATTTACAGTTTAGTTTAAGTAATAATAACTATTATACTAGTTTTATAAACATTAGTATTTGATTAAGAAAAGTTTTTATATGTCTATCGAGGGGTAAACATTGGTTCAGTTATTCCGGCCTGTCTCGACTATGGGATTCTTCGAAAATGTGTGACTGAAAAAACAAACGAAAAAAGACTACCACGTTGATTTATTTTACCGTTCTTCTGTGCGGCCTTTTGCGACCAGCCTAGGGACAAGCTATTGCAATATTATAACGAAAGAGTATCTTCCTAAATGAAAGATGTTTGAAATTTCTATATATCGTAATTAAGATATATATATATATATATATATATATATATATATATATATATATATATCACATGCATGTGTTTCGGTATGGATTAAGGTCAATAGTTATTGTCTAGAAAGGGCTGAATCATTTCATACTTACTATTTTCATGAAATATGCTTTTCAATGGTATGCGTAGTACATCAGGAAATATGAAATATGCCTTGTTTTTATTTGGATGTGGACAAATGCAGCAATAAAACAGCCAGGTCACAAATCTAATGTTGCAAAATAACAATAAGCAAATCATTGACTAGCTTTTACATCAGGCTAACCTTGTATTATGCTTATAATAAATACAAATTGGGAAATGCATTTCCATATGCACTTCTACAATGGAAAGTTATTTTCCGTTAATGTTGGGCTTTGTGTAGACATTTTTGACATACAAGTCGGCTTAAATGTAACTGGCATTCCATTTATAATCCGTAATTTATATATAGTGTTTTCTAGTGTAATATAGAATATTACATTTCACCTTGACTGTTGACCATTTCTTCACAGCTTTAACTTAAGGGATTTTTATTATGAAATATAGGATACATGGGAGGAAATGCTTACACAGATAAGGGTGGGCCAGCAAACTATGTTTGTTTACCAGAAGATCCAATCTGGGGAAAGTACCAAGATGGAATACAAAGTAGGTATTTACTTTGAATAAAGTCACTTTGAAGTTGATGACGTCAGTCGATTGCACACAATATCAAATATGCATTAAAACAGATGAATAACTAATGTATTTTACTGTTATTTTCTGTGGTGAAATTTGTCAACAAACAGACGATTTTTTGAAAAATTCAAAATCCACAGAATTTCACAAGGTAAAATATGTTGAAAAGGCTACTGCTGGAAAGAGAACAATCTCCACTACCCATATATACATGTATGTGTCAAAGTATGGGAAAAATATCTAGAAATATGAGAAAATCGAAGAAATCAATTTCAGGACTGTTAGATGCATGACTGTTTTATCATGCGTAGCATTTAACATAGATACATGTAGATTACTTTTCCATTGCACTGATATAACAAGAACAGGATTACGATTATCAAACGGTGTTCACTCAACAATTTCACTATATAAACAGACTGTTTTCCTTGTGAAAGAAGACTAAGGGTATGTCTCTACGTATTGTCATTTTTATATATGTCTTCTCCCTGTTCAAACTACTTGCGTTTGGTATACGAACGTTGTTGGGGCACGATATTCATAATACGCCAACTGTCTCCTGAGCAATCGTTTCTTCAAATTTTCAGATCCCTGCTTAGCACAGTAGTGCACGTTATTCTGCATTTCCATTTCAGACCTTAAATGAGACTTTATTTCGGACGATTCGAATCCTAGAAAAGTGCTAAAATGCAGATTTTGTGCCCCCCCCCCCCCACCCCCATCACTCAGTGGAGGGGCATATTGATAAAACCTTGCATGAGTCTTAATCGTGATATGAACTTGAGCACCTGGCCCCGCCCTTATTTCCAAAATAGTCAGAAGTACACATTTTCACCTTGTGACACGCCTAGCTCAGAACGTATTTGATATAAATTGATAAAACATTGTATGAATCTTAATCTTGATATGAACTTACGCACCTCTTATGTTTCGTCTAGCTTTGCCCCCTAGTTCTAGAGTTATGGCCCCTGAAATAGTCAAAAATGTATATTTTACCTTCTGACGCGCCTAGCTTAAAAAGTATTTCATTTAAATTGATGAAACCTTGCTGGAGTCTTTATCATGATGTGACTTTGCACACTTGGCATTCTTCTTGAGATTTTAGCGCTAATTACAGAGTTACGGCTCTTGAAATAGCAAGAATAGTGGATTTTCTAATTAACATTTTAATTATTGCCCCTTATTTGTGACAAATATAGCAGTTGGGGGCACACCCTCTGTCCTACAGACACATTCCAGTTTTTCATAGCGTTTTAATATTTCTTTTAATGCTTTACGGTAAATACTTTAGTCACATATCTATATAATCATTATGGGATAATTCTATCTACAGCTTTTCAATTTGGTTTTGCCTAAATAATTTAAAATGAGTCAGAGTATTCTCATATTTGATCTTAAAAATACTGTAAATTTTGCTTGCACTTGTTTATTTAAGACGGAAAGCTTACGTTTGCAGTTTGGCACTTATGTCTCCTTGACCTTTGATTCTGATATATTTTACGTGTATGTGCAGATCATGGAAATAAAATATACGGTACAGAGTATGAACTGTATGGTAGTTTCAATCCATTTGACAAAAACCTTCATGACGAGGATGCACCTTGTGCTGTATGCAGGACCTACTATGCAACTACTATAATGATCCCGGCAAGGACGGACTGCTATTCTGGTAACATTTTTAACTGTATTGACATCTGTCGTCATGTCAAATTGGATAGTACATTTTTTTGTACTAGTGTTTTGCAAACTCAAACATGCTGAAGTCTGCTGTAGAGTAGATATATAAAAAGCTTATTTCTGACCAAAAAATGATTTCAAACATATCTATCAATTTTTATAATAACATGTATTTAAACTGTCTTTGCATCATTGGTATGGTACAAGTAAGTAATCAGTTTGGCATGAATATTTCGTTAAAGTTTTCATTGCACGCATCACGCATTCGATATTTAATTTTATTATGACTTGGAAGAATTTTCTCGTAGGATGGAACAAGGAGTACAGTGGCTACTTGATGTCAATTGATACCGTTCACCCGGCAGCCGGAGAATATATCTGCATTGATAGTGATCCAGAGTATATCCTTCATGGATCAGGAAATCAGAATGGCAATGTTCTCTACGTTGTAGAAGCGGTGTGTGGATCTCTACCCTGCTTGCCATATGTGGATGGAAGAGAATTGACGTGTGTTGTCTGTAGCAAATAAATGTATTAATTTAAAAGAAGAAACATATTTTAAACTTATTTCTTTTATTTTTAATCTTTATAATTTGATTTTGCTTTTTGTATTTATCAATATTATTATATGAGGTACTCGTGTGGTTTCTGCTTATCAAGTAAATAAGATCGAATTGCCCTTCAACGTTTTTCAAGTCGATAGAGTTGCACATTTACGTCACAATAACTGTGAAGCTGAATCTATTTTTTGGAATAATCCTGACAGGTTGACCCCGCCTCATCCGCAATAAATTATTCATTCACCCTTGTCGTGAAACGTTTTTCTTTACATCACACAAAGCGCGCGCTCTTACTCTATCTTTGAATCGCCGTACTTGCATACATTGTAAAGTGCAATTAGGTGATAATGGATATGTTTTAAAAGTAAACTATTGAATATTTCAACTACGTTCAAATGAAAACAGCGTTTTTTTTTTTTTTGTTATGACAATTATTATCGACGAAATTTCCATCCACACAAGGTATATAAGGTTTTATAGAAAGGTATCATTGAACCTTCCAGGTTACGCAACACTTGTAGATCTAATTTCCATATCCATAAAAACTGATTTATTTGATAATCAAACTTCTGCATAACTATCGCAAATCTAACTCCATGATTATAGATTTAGTTTTTTATTTTATTTTTTGGTGGGGTTTAGCTTCTACTTGTATGTGAATTTATCTACTATTTATTTGAAGTCGTTTAAACACTATTTCAGTTATTTACATACATTCAGTTGATAAGCCTTGTGTACATTCATGGAAAGAACCAGATATAGATTCACACGAGTCAAAATAATTCAACGTTTAGTTTGTTGAATAATTATGACGGTCATTCTAACAGGACCAAAATAATTGAGGATAAATAACAGTACACCGTCATGTAAAGTTAATGGTTTTATCGCTTGCACATTATATGTGTCACGGTATAGAACTTAAATATAAAAACGGAGAGAAAGTGTGTAGGCAGCCGGGTAGCTCAGTCGGTAGAGCATCGGAACGGTATTCCGTGGCCCCGGGTTCGAGTCCCGGTCTGGCTGCACATTTTTCTCACCCTGTGACATTTGGCGCCCAACATGGGACCGTGACTGAATATACTTCGAGATCATGTTTACCTTGTTCTCTAACTCCCATTAGAAATTAGGAGTATGTCACGGTATAGGACTTGAATATTAAAACGGGGAGAAAATGTGTAGGTGGCTGGGTAGCTCAGTCGGTAGAGCATCGGAACGGTATTCCGAGGCCCCGGGTTCGAGTCCCGGTCTGGCTGCACATTTTCTCACCCTGTGACATATGTAACGTTAATCGTGTTAAGGGGAATTATGATAACTTTTACATTTAATGAGGAATTGAATCACCCTTTTGATTAGTCTAAATAATGAGACCTCGTGTAATTTAAAGACACTTCTGCGAGAAGGTATTTCTGAACCCGTTTTTTATGGGGATGTGGTTTGCAAACTTCGTAAGATTTTAGGCCATGGTCTTTTTCTAACTGTATTTGGTAAAATTATAAAACGTTTTATTAAAAGAGGATACGACCCAACTGTTTTGAGACATACCACATGTTTAGTGTTCAACCCGTTTACAGCGGGACACTACGCTTTCCTCTTGTGTTTGACGGAATATGAGGAGGACTCTATGATAAGCAGTTTTTAAATCCTACCAGGACTGAACTGTTTTGATAATTATCTGTCTTCTGGCCTGTTTCGTCGGGTCTTAAAGGTTTTTTTAGGGTAAGAGTGAGGTTGGGTGAGCACCATAACCCGGTTTAAGCTCCCCAGTGATATTTTGCCACTGACCGTTCCAAGGCGGCGCCCCACTGTGTTCCTTTGTTTGTTCGTTTTGTCCTCGTGTGTTGGCTTTGTGTGCGAGAGTATGTGTGTTTGTGGTGTGCACGTCTGCGTACTGTGGGTTGTTTTGTTTTGGAGAGGTTGCGTTTTTGGTACGTGATATTTATTTTTCTGTTTGATATTTGTCTTCGTTATTTATTATACTTCGTCAAAAAGCATTTACTGCACGTAGGTCGTCTGGCATTGAGGAAGGAAGAGTGCCTTTTCCAGAACCTGTTTAGCACTGCAATGCTGTAAAGCGATTTTCATTATCAATATACTTTATCGAATTCTCCTCAGAAATGAATATTTCAATATTTTCCAAATCAAATCAAATCAATTTAAAAATTTATCTATTAGAGAGATTTCAACAAGTTAGCATAAGCTATGTATAGCTTTTTACCGATAAAAAATTCCAAAGTGGCAATTTCTTCTAACTATCATACCATGACCTACTAGCACATATTATGTCTTATCGAAAACCTGTTCAACTGACTTCAATCGCAGAGAAAAACCATGGCAAAATGTGTGCTTATTTTTGTTTTAACATATAATTTGTGTACAGATTTTGTTAATTGTGACAAAATCACTGGTAATGAATACCAATCAATGAAAGATGAAAATGAGCTTTTACGCGAGAGACTCGAAACGATGGATAGTAAATTTATGCAACTTCAGGAAGGTATTTCAAAACACAATAAACTATAGGGAGGGACGCAATTTATTCTGAAATATTAACATTCGCTGACATTAATGACGTTCATTTCATATGAACAGCAAAAGGAAAGGTACGTTAACGTTCCTTAGTAATAACAGTCCGCTGTTTTGACGACGTCCGCGTATAGCCAGGAGATGACGTCGCAGTTGTTCTGCCTGGCGGACAGAATGGCCTAGGACCTGATTTTAATTTTGAATGCAACAAAACGTGTGACTATTATAATATAATCTTGTTCACAAATAAAAAGATAATATAATGGAAATATAAGAAATGAAACTTTTGTCGGTGTTTATGAGAAATGAACAACAGAATAAGATCGGCAAATTAAACATTATTCTCGGATTTGCCGTTCCTATTCTGTCGTTTATTTCGCATGAACACCGAAAAGCAATCTTTTCAGAAGTAGTTTTGTGTTGTTTGTCTTAAAACATTATACATGTTGTGACTTTTCTCAGGTACATTTGCTTCAGCTCGATTTTCATTCTCACGTGAAGCCTTCATCTGGCAGTTGGGGTATCGCTACAATCAATAATCTTAGAATAAAACAAGATTAAACATTCAATAAAAATAAGTGCTGTACAAAACAAAATGTTTGCAAAGGCCGAAAGAAACTAGTTATAGTATATTTTATGAAAATAGCTTTCTGGATAGAAATTACGTTTGCTTATTTGTGATTTACACTACACTAAATAGGGTCGACGAAATTTATATATATATAAATGCTTGGATATTGACCTATTCGGGCGTTCGATTCCTGCGCATCTGAACTCCAAACCGTGAAACATTGACCGAAAAAATCACTCTAAGGCCTTGACTATTTGTTTACTTTTTAATGACTTTGTCACGGATCAAACTGAAAACTTCTTCAACTCTCGTTTGCAGGTACAAATCTCTTGACATTTTCTTTCAGATTTCAAAACTTTCAAAAGAGAACGTAGAGGTCGTGGGGAGAGATTTGTTGCTGACGGAGAACTTGACATAGAGCAAGAAGTAATTAAACTGCGACAAGACGTGAACCAAATAAAACAAGGTTTCATTTATGTATACTGTGACTGTCAGTTTAAGACAGTCTTTATCATATCTATTCATGTCTCAAAGATAGACGATACGTTTCAATGATAACCTTATTGTATCGAGATTATATTTTGATTTTGATAGAGCTTCTTATTTTCTTTATTGAATGAATTTTACGTATTTCCAAATTTCAAACAAAACTTATGCCATTTTTTTATTTATTTTTTTTGTTTTAGATTATGTATCCTTATGCCATATGATTACACTGAATGTGTTCATTGTTTATTTCGAAAGTATATATTTCAAGATACTGCGAAGATTGTGTATCTACAACTACGCAAGTCCGTACTATTCGCTGATAAACTATCTTTGACCATGTTTTTTTACTTGCTAAGACGGGTATAAACCACTTTTGGACTTCCTGCATGCCAGCAATTCTTGCATGATTTTCAAAATGTTCAGTTGTGGTTTATATTCGTCGAAAGGCGTAAAAATTGCATTCAATTCTTGCATGATTTTCTTTTTGAAACTTTGGAGTCTGATTTTGAAAATTCTATATAATTTGCTCTGCACCATTTCTTTGTATCGCAGGTAAAAGAAAAAAAAAGCTCAAAGGTGAAAAATTAGTAACCGGTACATAGGATTTAAAGCATCTGTCACACTGTAAATTTCTTTCGATGATGATTTGTCATCAAATATTGTACAACTGCATTTGTTTTTGACAGGAATTGCAAGTTCCTATGTTCGATGGGGTAGAACAGTGTGCAGTGGCAATGCCTCTCTTGTTTATAAAGGTATTTTGTAATACTATAACACAGAAATAGGAATCATATGTCCTAATTGTTAAACAGTTGATGGCTTAAATTATTTCTTGTGATGTGAATCAGGCCCCAATTTTCATTGATTAATTGTTGTGAAACTTGGCCTAATGATTGACTAATATTTGAATATCATAAAGCGCATTCTTTCTTTGTTTTTGTTATTTTGTCTGATATACAGAATGTTCGTAGTGACCTTACAATTTAGTTGTAGTAATAATAATTATTTTACTAGTTTATAAATATTAGTTTTTGATAAACAAAAGTTTTTATATGTCTGTTATGGAGTAAACCTTGATTTAATTATTCCGGCCTGTCTCGACTAGATGTATGATTGAAAAGAAAACGAAAAAAGACCACCACGTTGATTTGTTTTACCATGCATTCTGTGTGACCTTTTGACAAGCTAAGTCCGTAAGTGGCAGGCTTGGGACAAGCTGTTGCAATATTAAACCAAAAGAGGATCTTTTTTAAATGAAAGATGAACATGCTATAGAACATATAAATCACATGTTACATATATCATATGTTTCGGTATGGATTAAGGTCAATAGTCATTGTCTAGAAAGGACTGAATCATTTCATACGAGTACTTACTATTTTCAAGAAATATGCTTTTCAATGGTAGTACATCAGGTAATATGGAATATGCCTTATTTGACTGTGGACAAATGCAACAATAAAACAGCGAGGCCACAAATCTTATGTTACAAAATAACAATAAACAGACCGTTGACTAGCTTTAACATAAGGCTAACATTGTATTATGATTTCCATATGTATTTCAACAATTGAACGTCATTTTCCTTTAATGCTGTGCTTTGTGTAGACATTTTTGACATACAAGTTGGCTTAAATATTACTGGCATTTCATTTATAATGCGTAACGTATATACATGTACATATATATAGTGTTTTCTAGTGTAATATAGAATATTACATTTCACCTTGACTGTTGGTCATCTCTTCACAGCTTCAACTTAAGGTGTTTTTATTACGAAATATAGGCTACATGGGTGGAAATGCTTACACTGATAAGGGTGGGCCAGCAAACTACGTTTGTTTACCAGAAGATCCAATCTGGGGAAAGTACCAAGATGGAATACAAGGTAGGTATTTACTTGATTACTTTGAATAAAGTCACTTTGAAGCTCATGACATTAGTCGATGGCACACAATATCAAATATACATTAAAACAGATGCATAACTAATGTATTTTATTTTTATAAATAAGTATAAGTACATGTTGATATAAATATAGATATGGAAATAAATTAAATTCGCATTTTATTTTATTGACGAACACAATTGAATCAATGGCGGTAAATCTAGCTCATAATTGAAATATTTCTTACTTCCTCGGATAATGCATAATCTTACCGAACTGTTCAAGAGTCTTTAATGCAGAGAACAAGAATTTGATCATAGTTGTTGTTTCAAAAAAACTGGATATACATTTTTATAAGGCCTCACCAAAGGAAAATGTTGTCATCGGACTTGCTGCTCATAGTTTTTCTAGAAATACGAAAGAAAATAGCATTGCTTGTGGGTAGGCTTCTATTTACGAATGTTTAATAGAGTACAAATGCTCTTAATTCTAGTCCAATTTGTATTTAAAGGGACATAACTATCAAAATGTATCAAAATACTCATTTGTTAATAAATAGAATTAATTTGGTTTATATAATTTTCCAAGAATGTTTTGCCAAATCAATTTTTACAAGAATTGATATCCTTGAAAAACGGATAAATTAAAATAAGAAATAATTTGATAATTCAAACTGCATTATATTGGTAAGAGGAAATACGATTTCGATGCTTGTAAATTACTGAAGTTTAGCGTAAGAACGTGGTTGGAGTACGGAATTCATGATATGCAAGTTTTCTCCTGACCAATTGTATCTTCATATGTTCAAATCCCTGCTTAGAACAGTACTGCACGTTATTGTTTCGGAAATAAGAATACCTGGAAAGTGCTAAAAACGCAGATTTTTCAATAGCAAATTAATGTTTCAATTAATGTTTTACAGTATATATTCAAGTCATATATCTATGTAATCATCATGAGACAATTCTTTTCAATTTTGTGTGGCCTGAATAACATTAAATGTGTCAAAGCGTGATCATATTTGATCATATATATGCATAACATTAGTTTCTAATTGCTTATTCAAGACGTAAGGCAAACGATTGCACTCTAGCTCTTATGTCTTCGTTACCTTTGATTCTAATATATTTTACATATGCGTGCAGATCATGGTATTAAAATGTACGGTACAGAGTACGAACTGTCTGGTAGTTTCAATCCATTTGACAAAAACGTACATGACGAGGATGCACCCTGTGCTGTATGCAGAACCCACTATGAAACTACTATAATGATACCGGCAAGGACGGACTGCTATTCCGGTAACATAACCTTTATGTCATTTCTTTTGCTTCTTTGTTTTTGTTGGGTTTAACTTCGCACCATTATAGGTCATATGAAGACTTTCCAGCTTTATTGGTGGTAGAAGACACCAGGTGCCCCTCCGTGCATTATTTCATCACGGACGGGTACCTGAGTACCTGACACTACTGCATGCACATGCCATTAAAAGGGTCATGGAATTGGCCTTAATTTTTTCAAACGTTTTTAACAGAGTTTTAACAGGTCACCATTAAAATTCACCCATTACTTCTTACTATTTAATGGGATTTTCATGACCATAGTTTTAATGCCATACATTAAAAAGCCATGAAATAAGTATATTAAAACCCTGGTAAAATAAACCTTGTTAAAATGACTTTGATGGCCATGAAAAGCTGCTTAAAATAAACCATTAAAATAAGTTAACAGGCTCCTTAAAACCCCGTGAAAATTTTTAATTGGCATGAAATTAACGTGCCATTAAAAAATGCCCCTTAATTTCACATTAATTAGGAAGAACTAATGGGGCCATTAATTCTTTTAATACTCTGTTAATGCCCGTTAATTATTAAAAAATTGATTAATGGTCTCATTAAATATGCCAGATTCAATTTTAATGGGTTCGTAATAGTTTAATGGTATATCAAATTAAGGGCCATGAAAATTTGCCATCAGAATTAGACATCTTAAGAAAATCAACTTCATATTTATATTTGCCGTATTGATTTAAACTACGTATTACTCAATCTGACTAAAGTACTTGATCTTCTAAACGAAGATCTGAAAACGACCCATTCACATTCGTCTTCTACTTATTTTGGATTTCCAATATTGCTATTTTTATTTTCGCAAATCTATTTTTGTTTGAACCAATCAGACAACTTGTTCGAATGTCAAAGAGAAAGAAAAATTTGTAGTTAATCCAGGGCTCGAACCTGGGACCTCTCGTTTACAGAGCAAGTGCCCTACCGACTGAGCTAACCGGCTATCTGAAATCTTACGACTTAAAAAGTTGTTGATATCAAAACCCAAGACTTTATAAAGCTTACAGAATGCTGTAAGGTAGCTTTTGATTGGCTAGCGGAAGGGTTGTCAGAACGAGGCCATCAATAGCTCGTTGTCAGATCCTATGCGTAGCGTAATAGGAGATGTACTTTAGTCAGATTGCGTATTACTACACGTGTAATAGTATCTATACATATGTACTGTTTTGTAAAATGCTAGAAGAATACTTGTTTCTTCTTTTTTCTCTCGTTATTTTGTAATGTAAACACATGTAACAGCCTCGTACGTATTGTCATATGTTCATATGAAATGAGAAAATAAATGGCTATTGTATTGTATTGTGTTGTACTGAGAAGGGTTTACGGGTATCGGTTTAATAGATCAAGTGACCATGTGGGTAGTTTTAACTATTCAACATTATAATATTGACAAACATTCTGACCAAGTTTTTAATGGTACAGACATTAGGCATCGGGTGTATTCAAAAAGCAACTGTTGATGGCAATGTCAGCGCACAATGGGGAATCACAACGTAGCTCTACTTCAGTACTTTGTGCTCATGTGCATGCACTTAAACAGCTAAGAGCAAATGTTTGAGGGATTGCATCACAAGTTCCCCACTCCCCAATCAAGCGTACCACACTCTTTGATTCATTGGAACGAAGAAGCGATTGATCTGCCCATGCCCCAGATGAATTTAAGTCAGACTGTAAATCTTCACAATCATGCGTACTGTTCACTTCTCTATAAACTTTAGTTTCTACTCAAGAATTGGAAAATTAATTTGAAAATCTAAACTGGTCTAAACACATTTTATAATGTAAATTCCTTACCCCACCCATTTTCTTATACAAATGCTGATTATTTGGACAGGAAAAACTAATAACAGAAAAGTGGCATGCATCAATACATATTTACCTTTACCAAAATAATGAAGATTGATGTTATCAAATAAATTAATATGTTTTCATCCGACTTTCATTGAAATAAATCCAATTTTTTGTAGGAACACAATTTGGCAAACATTTGAAAAAAAAATGGCGTAACTGCATCAAGGGGAAATAACTTTACTGCAACTAAATATAACATCATGATATATTATAGATAATGTGTGCGTAGTATGTATTTATTGTGATTAAAGTCCATTTTCGAATAATATGGGACTGGAATTATAAGCATTCAATGGGAGTGCAAGCCAAAAACCAAAAAAAAAGAAAATATACGAATCACATTTTAAAGAATGAAGGATTTAATGGGCATCACATTGCTGTTAAGGGCCATTAAGTTTACTCTTAAATGAAATCGTACAGAACCTGAACATTTAAGGGCATTAAATCAAATTTAAGGGCCATGAATAATCCTGTTAAATTCAAAATATACAGAATTTCACTAGTTTTTCAAAGCCATTAACTTTTTTAGCTACCAAACTAAATTTTTAATGGCATGATTCATGGTCAAAAATGGGTGTTTTAATGGTATTTTAACATGTAACCCATTAATATTGTGAAACCTGTTAAATAAAGTGATGCAAGAATTAATGGGGTTAATTAACGGTTTTTCCTTTTTAATGGGTATTTTACAGGGTTTTAAACCATGTTTAATGGTATGTACATCCAGTAGTGTGAGTAGAACCACATACTTTCTGTAAGCCGGATGGGCGGCTTCCTCACATGAAGAATTCAACCCACATTTGTGAGGTGCAAGTGATTTGAAGTCAGTGGCCTTAACTGCTCGGTCACGGAGGCCCGTCTATTGTTATTTCATTTTTGTACTATAGTGTTGTGTACATTCAAACATTGTATATCTTACAACAACGTATTTCTGACAAAAGAAATCAAAAAACATCTATTATTTTTATAATAACGTGTATTCAAAATGACTTGGCATCTTTGATATATCAATTTGGTATTACTATTCCGTTAATACGTTTATGCGTTCGATATTTTATTTTATTAAGACTTGGGAGAATCTTCTCTGAGGGTGGAACAAGGAGTACAGTGGCTATTTGATGTCAATTTCAACCTATCACCCGGCAGCCGGAGAATACATCTGTGTCGATAGTGATCCAGAGCAGATCCTTCATGGAACAGGAAACCAGAATGGCAATGTTCTCTACGTTGTAGAAGCGGCATGTGGATCTCTACCCTGCTTGCCATATGTGGATGGAAGAGAACTGACGTGTGTTGTTTGTAGCAAATAAATGTAATAAAGATGAAACGTAAGATATATTAGATACTTATTTAATCTTTATCATTTGATTTTGCTTTTGGCATTTATCAATATTATTATGTGAGGTATTCATGTGGTTTCTGTTTATCAAGTAACTAATTAGTTTAGCAGTATATTGTTGAATCTTTATTCTAATCTATGATTTCTGGTTAAAATTATTTAGAATGATGCATTTTGGGTGATAGATATGTATGTTTTATTAGTGGAACATTTTCATGAAAAATATAAAAAAAACACTGCTAGATAGTTCATCTTGAGTAGGTAGTAGCAAAAGTTTAAATGTTGGGAAAGGCCCATAATACAAAACATTAAAACGTGGGCTATGGAAAATGAGTCAGTTTCCTATGACCTAGTAACGGGAACTCATTTTATTTACGTTGTTAGTAGCTTTCTGTCATAAATGAGATTTTTACGTGTGACGTCATCTTGTCCGTGAAAACTATATATTGTGTGAAAACACTTATAGACATAAATGCCGTCCGGAACCGTCAAGGTCAAACTACTAATCTATGAAAATTCATTTGGCCTTGTACTCTAGCGTATCATTGGATTTTTGTACTTTTATTTTAAATCCGCTAAAGAACTTTATTTTTAAGGCGGATGAAAACTTTCAGATGAGGAAATCATAGAACTTTTTCATTGGATGAAATTGGCGTTTTACCCAAATCCAAGAATCTGATTAGCTGGGTACTCCTATTCAACCTGAAACCAAACAATCACGGAGCGGGAGATTTTAAAAGAGAACGCGCGTGTTATTCTGCATCTTTTCAATCCATCTTTTGTCCAGAATGACACGAAATGTTTATTTTTTCCAGAAATTCTTGACAGAATCTTGATATTACTAACATTTCTTTCTACCAAAGTCTAATAACTCGGACAAGGAGGAACTGAATAGCAGCAGTGTAAATATGACACATATGTGTCGTCTTTACTGTTTTGAGCTTAGCCCGTTGTCAATTACACTCACATTAGGTCAAGGTTCTTTGGTTTTTCAGCACAGTCATCGCCGTTTATTCCCAATATAAAGAGTAGAGTGGTTACGCATTACAATGCTATCAGAAGTAAGAAGTAAAAAAAGTACAAAGTGTTGATTCAGGGAATTAGTAAAACCACTTTTGTCATGCTCATTCTGCACGATTATTACAGACCGGTAACTAGTTAACCATGCCTCAGAGCAGAGTTGACGGTATGATTAGAAGTTACTAGAGTTGGCCAAACTCAACAGACATTAACATGTGTGTGAAAGAACTACATATGCTGTACACGAATGAGAAATGAGAACATGTTCACTGACATTTTACAAAAGGCTCGAAATACAAAGACAGATTGAGGAATACAAAGAATCTTGTAAGGTTATCAGGTTATTTACCAAGATGGCATAATCAAGGCGTATTAAAATGTAGATTCATTTCATCGAAAATGGAATATAGAAATGAAGAAAGTACATATTGACAAGACTTTGCAATGAATCTGATCCAAGTATTCTCTGTAACACCAAGTATTTATGGAGAAACAATACACTATGCACCTATGCATTGTTTTTGGTGCATTCATGTAGAAGGTGAACAACATCTTTCTACAAATTTAAAGACAATGTCATTATGGCGTGTTCTGCACGTCTGATTAACCGGAAGTGAAGGCGTAACGTTTTTTGCCAATAATATTGGAATATTGCCTGGAAGTCGTTATGCATGTAGCATAAATGCTGCCGAGAATAAAAAAGGCAGGAATATCCCCGAATATACCATTGTCAAAAATACTATGAAAGGTAAGAAACATTGAACAAAGCAAGCACCAACCGTCGTCAACCAAAACTCATATCCAGTTTTATTTACGACTGTTACAAATGTAGTAGTTCAATTTCTGTAGTTTTAAACATTCATCAATCAAGGTGTTTTCAAAAAAATGAGAACGAATGCGGAAGCCAAAGAAACAAACATTATACAAAATCTTTGAACTATATTCTGCCAGAATAGATACTAAAACTTAATTGCTGCCAACGTCTTTTCAGCGTACTTCCGTAATGAAGATACACTTGGTATAAACAAGTTTTATAGCTCGACATACTACGAATTTGCAGATTTGTTTCCAAACAATAATTACGTTGTTTAAAATTATTCTTCACAAAAGCAGTTTATGTTAAAACAAGTCGTCTTGTATCAGTTAGCATACTTAAAACTTCAAAATGGAAGACATTTGCATTTCTTTTGCATATAGCTCAGTTAGCACTGATTTATGTTCTGACTGCAAAATTATTAAAGACATATTACTGACAATTAAAGACAGGGATTTTGTTTGAAATAACATTGAAAATAAAAAAAGAGGATATTCAATTTTCTTTCAACAAACAAACCTTTATGAATCAATATATTTTGAAAATTGGTTTTCATAACTGGGATATATATTTTATTGATATGTTGAAAATTATTTAACATATATTATTGCCTGCTAACGCAAATTACATTATTTAACTCCCATTGCCTGCTTACGGAATTTGCATGTTTGAACTCCTATTTCCTGCTTTCGCAAATTTCTCAAATAAACTCTCATATATAACGATAAAAAGCTAAAATTTGCGTCTTATTCTACAGTTTATATGATAAATACACAATGAACATGTATTGTTTTTCAATTTGCTTGGTATATTTTTGTGTACGAACGGTTTTTAAAAAACTTTCAAAAGGTATAAATAAAAATATAACGTAATGCTAAACTTATTTTTAAAATAAAAATAAATGAAAAACCATACTTTCTCATTTGTAAATCATTGTAATCGGAATGTTTATACAAAAATGCTGTACGTGATGTATATTTTAAACAAGTTAATTAAGACATTTCATTTTCGTTCTGCAAGCTGTTGCTATAATAATGCATATTTACAATATACAGTTCAGACCATTTTTGAAAGGACCCCAAGCTATAGGATGCCCTGTACAGTAACATTTGTTACAGATCTGTACATGGCCCAAAGCGATGTGAATTGGAAACCTCGTTTTGAATGTAGACATGTGAAGAAGCCATCTTTATCCAACAGCATACTTTCCTGAAATAATGGAGAGGGGCACTTAGTGTTTTCCATTAAAAAAAAGAACCTATAATTAATGGCAGTTTCATACAAAACATCTAACTAAATATTTTTTATAACGATGCATCTGATCCAGACATTAGATATCACACATTGATGAAAGACTTATAGGTGAACATAGCTATTCCCTCGACATGAATAATCTATGAATGAGAAAATCGTGCCATTAGAACAAAGTATGTTATTCCATCTATGAATGAGAAAATCGTGCCATTAGAACTAAGTATGTTATTGCAATTAGTTTTCAAAAATACTGAAATGGTTGTTCCGGAAATGTTATTTTAAGATACGAGAACTTATGCAATGAAATATATAATGGACAAACCAAATGCAATTTTTTTATATATACGTACTGCTTGTAAGAAACGATATTTTGTAGTAAACTGAACGTGATTGTTGGGGGTTATAAGGCTAATGCTGCTGTTTGCTCTTAATGCAATCATTCTTTTAACTAAAGAAACAGCTGCCATTTTGTGCACTTAAACTTAACCTTTACCCTGCTAAGTTTCAAAAATGGACTGGTCCATCATTCATTTTGGGCAGTTCCATTTATTATTCAAAGGGGTGTTCACTAAAAATTTATTGACAGAATAGCGAACAGTGCATACCATAATCAGACTGCCCGCGGACATGCAGGCTGATTCTTGGTCTGCACTGGCCGCAAAAGCAAAATCACTTGCCGCCAGCAGGCTAAAGGTCAATAACTGCCAACTTCCCCAATTGATTCAGAGGTGGGGGACGAATGATTTCAGACATAATGTTTTTTGTCAAATGCAGAAATATAATATTTTGCAATAATTCAACCTCGAGAAAGAGACAGGAAAGAAATGGATTCTTTATTTATTAGGATTTCAAACGCCATCATATAAATTATTGCTTTCTTTACTATGTTTTTTTCTGCGTGTATTTGTGTTTTTTCACGGAAAAGTTCTATTATTCGCAGTAAGCGTATCATGTTTTCATCAATAAAATTTTGCACGTCTCATTGATTTATCAGCTCAGCATTTTGCATACATTTTTAAGAATTGTTTATGAACCAAAACACAGATATCTAACATAAGAAAAATATCAGGAAAACACCCGAAAGTCCGAAGAAAAGCTAAATTGAAATTGGTTATAAACGTTTCTAACATTCTATAATTTGTTTTAAGCATCTCTTTACAAATCTGCGTTTAAAAACAACCGTATCTCGGAACTTTTGATATAAGTAAAAATTTATTGTTGGAAGGAAGTAAGTTTCAGACTTGTCGAGTTTTAATCTCCCAAAACATTTCACATGACATCAAAATTACAAGTCACAAAGATACCCTTTACTGTTTCGATACATATTTGAACGCTCAAGTGGATAACGGTGTTAGAAGTAAAACAAAAACCTCCTTCTTCTAAAGACATCATTTATGTCTCATCCGGAAGTGTACTTGGTTTGTTTTTTGATGCTTGTTTTGGTTATTGCTTGACTTAAAATAAAACATCGGTATGTCTTAAATGTTTAAACGTTATTTATGTTTTAAAAGCAAAGACAGTAAAGTTTCAATATCTTACAGTCATTTATAATAAACGGTAATATTTGATATAAGTCCACATAAACAACAATCTCAATGTGAATTATATTGAAGCTCTTCAAGTGATAAGATAATAAACTCAAAATTTGTTGCTTTTGCAACAATAATTTACTGGTAATGTTCATATTCATAAGAGCTGAATTTAGTGCAATATTTTAACGCGAGTGCGCAGGAGGTTTTTATCATGAAATTGATTTGTTCTAGTGTTTTATAGATGGAACAATGCATGTTCGATTTATTTCTCAGATACCGCATGCGTACTGCTTTTACGTCTTGCAAGTGTCGTAATATTTCAAAGCAGACAGTGTTGATAAAGATTCAATAGAATTTAGTAGTTTTACAGAACATTGTTTCATGGAATGTGGTAAAAAACTGATTTAGGAACGATATCAGGACAGATATACATTAATTTTCATTAACCATGAAATGGCAATCTGCAAATAAAACAACAAAACCCAACTGCAATTGTGTTCCATAGAAATTATCAAATAAATCGTAGAAAGGTATTCTGCTTAATCATAATATAGAATACTGTGGAAAAAAATAGCCAAAGGAACGTAGAAAACAAAGTTTCAATAATGGGGAATTTTATTTTGTTTGCAAGCTTATTTCTTCTAAAATGCTTATTGAAGATAAGTCACAACGGGTTCAAATTGTGAACGGGCAAATATGCGAATTTTCTGATCTTTGATCATTGCAGTAGACATAATGCTAGGGAAGTTCAATGAACATTATGCAGTTCTTTTATGCTAATACACGGAATATAAAAAGGAAGAAAACCAAAAAATAACCAAAATATACATTTAACTTAATTTTTTCATGTATTAATTCAAAATAATATTAAATTATTTATAAGCATTTATACTGGAACTGTATGGTGAAAACACCGAATCCTGCTTAAGTGGCATGTGAATTGTTTTGCATCTCTAAGTTATCATAATCATATCATATCATATCATAATCAGTTAAGC
This sequence comes from Mercenaria mercenaria, assembly GCF_021730395.1. Classification (NCBI taxonomy): domain Eukaryota; kingdom Metazoa; phylum Mollusca; class Bivalvia; order Venerida; family Veneridae; genus Mercenaria; species Mercenaria mercenaria. Next base: position 4,135,599 of record NC_069377.1, on the reverse strand, counting down.
CAGCAAGAAAGAAATACGTTTATATTAGTACATCATATTTATTGTGTTTTTTTCTAAATAAAATTGTTCCCTATTTCCGAATACAGTATTAAATAGGAAAAAATAAGTTCTTCTACAGTTATTATTATTATTATACCAGATTTATATAGCGCCCTTTTCATGATCAATTTCACGTTCAAAGGCGCTTTACATAGTTCAAATGCAGCCACACAGGGCGCATAATTCATCCTCTACTAGTACAGACACAGAGCGATCTGTACCAGAGGGACAGATTGAGACAAAGCCCCCACGACAGAGAGATCTTGTCCGGCTAACTTAGCCTAGCTCGTTGCGAAAAGACAGCCTGGTTCTTTAACGTGCCCAATGTATAGCACTGATACACGCAAGGATTGCCTGGGTTCCTGACCAGTACACCTCTAGTTGGATGGGAAACACTGAAAAGCGTTTCTGAAAATTCCCGAGTAGCTGCCGGGGATCGAACCCCCGACCTCAAAATTGGAAGGCCAGTGTGCAAACCACTGAGCTATCCGTCCACAGTTCAACTTTGTGACGAACAACATTGTTCATATTGTAAGAATATATTGATTTTAAATAGTTCTTAGTTTGTATAAATCGACTTTCGTCGAACATAAAGTGTATATAAAAGTGTTACATGAGTCATCACAGAAAGAGTGTACCTTTTAACTTTCTTGGACATGGATAGTAAGGAAATTCTAGAAACAAAAAAACGTCTTATAAAGTAGTTGATCCAGGAAATAGAAAGGATGTGACATTCTTTTTACTTCCTTCCTCAGCTTGTTTAATTTTTAGAAGTTTTCAGGTCAGCAACTGAAATTACAGTAAAATCAAACTGCTATTATCAATTAAATCGTACCTTTTGGATCACAGTTTTTCGAAACATGATATGTACTTCAAAACAGAAAGACACCATAGAAACAGTCTGAAAGGCACAGAAGCAAACTTGTAATAACTCGGTATTGTTATATATTCTCGTCATTTGGAATCATGGTATTTATGGATAATATAGTACGTTTATGCCTGTGCTGGATGGGGTGGGAGTGGGGAGGGGGTGGAGAAGCGTGATGGATTTTGCACATTACATTATCTCTTATGAACTGACTCAATCAAACCAATGCTGTTATCGATTTTACAGATTTTATTCATTTTGGTTATTTGGCTCCATCTTCTTTTTGCCCTGAATCACTGAAAGAAACAAATACCATATCAGTGTATTTCTTATATGAACTTTTATTAGTAACATATATGATACTTCCTACACATTCTATAACGTTAGAAAATATGCAAAGAAAATATAGCGCAATTTTCAAAAATCAAACAAATGGTTTACCAATATTGTAAAAGAAAATACAAAACATCGCTTTTAAAATCTAATTTGATTAGTTTTTCGAGGTAACGTAATAAAATGCTACTGCTTAAATCTTATATCAGTTTTTGTATTTGTGGTTTGAATCTCGTCCAAAAATGATTTACTTTTAACATTTTGTGTTTCTTGGTGTTGGCAAAAAAACAATTGAGAAGACTCTATTACATAAGATGACACCCATCCCAGTATTAATATGAAACAGAGTTCCGGAACTCATGTTGCCTTGCTGCTTTATATGTACCACTTATCTGTTCTTTATTGTTTTGTATATGGTGCATTTTGTGCTTTATATACACTATGTATCTGTCCTTGGTTACTTGATATATGCGTCATTATTATTCAGTACGAAAATTATTATATGACTGATGTGTATATGTTAGTATATTTGCAATCACATTTATTTAGTTCTCATATTATCTTATGTCATTTTGTTTACTAGTGGTGATCTTAATTTACTGGAATGACTCTTACTGATTCCCTGGAAATTAGGAATTGGTTAACCTTATATCTGATTTGATAGTCATAGTTGATTTTAATATATTTCTTAACTTTACACACTTGTGTTTTTCTACCTATGTGTTATGTACACCTAAGTTTCAACCATGCGATAAAGATATTCCTTGTTTTGACAGTTTTAAAGATCTGAGCGAGGAAGAAGATAGAAAACTTATAAACCAGCTACAGACAAAATCATGTGAACTTGATATTCTACCAACAAAAGTGCTGAAATCATACTTGGATGAGCTGTTGCCTGTTATTACCAAATTGGTTAATTTGTCGTTGCGCGACGGCATCTTTCCAACAAAATGGAAACAGGCAATTGTAAGACCTTTGTTGAAGAAAATGGGACTGGATCTTGAATTTGCAAACTATAGGCCTGTTAGTAATCTATCGTTTCTGTCAAAATTAATTGAAAAAGCAGCTCTGTTCAGGCTCAATGATCATGTAAACAAACACAATCTTCTACCAAAAAACCAATCTGCTTACAGGAAAAACCATTCTTGCGAATCAGCACTGTTACGTCTTGTAAATGATTTACTGGATGCTATGGAGAAGAAAGAAGTTACGGCGCTAATTGCCATCGATCTCAGTGCCGCTTTTGATACTGTAGATCATGACATTCTTGTTGATGTGTTAAACAAGCAGTATAGCGTTCGTGGAACAGCACTGAGCTGGGTTGATTCCTATCTGCGCCCCAGAATTTGTCGTGTAAGTGTCAATTCAGCCATGTCATTTCCACGCCAATTAAATTGTAGCGTTCCACAAGGGAGCTGCTTAGGACCGTGGCTATATCTTACATATGCAGGGACACTGTTTGATGTTATTCCGCCGTCGATTTCAGTTTACGGCTTTGCGGATGACCACACTGCTAATAAACGCTTTAAACCATCATCTCCAACAGTAGAATCCCAGACAATACGAGAACTTGAACAATGTGCTAAAACAATCAGCAACTGGATGAATAAAAATAAGCTTAAAATGAACACTTCCAAAACCGAGTTCATCATGTTTGGTAGTAGGCAACAGCTCTCTAAGTGTTCAACTGACAAAGTATGCATTGTAGGTGGTGAAGTAAAATCAGTGAGCTTTATTCGATATCTAGCTGCATTCCTGGATGAAAACTTGAATCTAAAAGAGCATGTAAAACGGAAGTGTAGAACAATGCTCAACTACTTCAGAATAAAATGTATCCGGAAATATCTTACCAAAGAGGCTACCGAAACCCTTGTCCTGTCATTGGTGATATCCCATTTAGATTATTGTAATGTCATTCTGCATGGTATTGCTCAAAGCGAAGTAAACAAAATGCAACGAATTCAGAACATGTGTACAAAACTTGTCCTAAATCGAAGAAAATATGACAGTTCCAAACAAGCGCTGTATGACCTTCACTGGCTACAAATCAAAGCCAGAATCACATTCAAAATGATCACCTACATGTATAATTGTTCAGTTGGAAACTCTCCAGAATATCTTTCTGAACTTCTCATAAAACAAACACAGACAAGGAACTTGCGTTCTTCAAATTCCGTTACTGGGTGTTTCGTTGTTCCTTTCAACAAACGCAAAACGTTCAGCGACAGAAGTTTTGGTACTGTTGGACCTAAACTCTTAGGTCCAACAGTACCTTACTGTATCTTAATATTCTAATATTTTATTAATCTTATCTGATGTCTGATCTTTTTTTTAATGCTTACTAAATAGTTTATTCACTATGATATTTATGCTCATTTATGTTATATGTCATTAAATATCTTAATTTTTGTCGTATTTTTATGTATTTGTAAAACGCCATTGAATATGTTTTGCGTACAAATAGGCGTTTAATCAAATAAAACAGTTTCAGTTTTTCTATTAGGTTATCAAATCTTGGAAAATAGTTACGCATAGTTATTTTCTCTGTTTATATATGCACCGACTTTAAACTTTGTATTGTATATCATCGTTGGAATATAAAAATTGCGAGGAGTACCATTGATAAAGTGGTTTGATTGTTTGAAATATCTACGTGTCTCCTTGAATCTGGGACTTTGATATAATTATGAAGTTTTACGCCGATTATTATTTTCAAACCACTGAAATATGAATAAAGATCTATACAAGTAATGCAAATATAAGATGAAATGGACCACAAAATCGGTTTCGGTTTCGGATTGGTGCTGTTTGTTTGAACCGTTTAATTTCTTTTTTGGGTTATTGGGAAAACCCATGGCGTTACTTTGAAACAGAGAAAAGTGGAAACTTCACAGGTCGCTCAACACGACAAAAACGAAAATGTTGCAGGCTCGGTTTGATTGAGCCTGTTCATGGACGGTAGCGGAAATGCATGCTACCGTCCACGCCCTCGGGTTGAGCAGAACTCAACATTTACACATGCTAAAAGTACAAAAAGCAATTTAGAGACATCCGCAAATGTATTCAAACGGTGGTGAACACGGAACCTTCAATGAAACACGTGTTGAGACGTGTAATTCCATGAAGAGCGGCGTTTGGTCCCCAGATAATGGGTTTGAAGTTTTGCGGGTGAAATAAAAACAGATTCAAGACTCGCAGTTTCAGTGTAGGTGAAACATGTGACTGTGTGCAAAATAGCTATTTTGATGCTAAAAATGGCACAGTAACGCCTTCCAAAATACATTAGAAAAGTGTATTTCCGTAAATCTGAGCCCGTACTTTCCAGTTAGATGTACCACATGTTTCATTTAGTATATGATTTATGCATATTTCCTGTGACATTTACCGGCGTAGTCTTTACGCTCTATTGCTACACATATCTAATATACATTGTATAGATGTTTCTACCTGTTTTGGTTGGTAGAAAAAAAATCAAAATGCTCAATACAATTTTGTTTGTATTTGTTTGTTAGATGGTTTTAATATTAAGTGCATGGTCAAATGTAAGGTAAGGATGGCTTCCTGCTTTGGCTTGGGCTGGTTGCTAAATATCACCAGTAAATGATTTTCACACCATAATTTATTAAGTATTTAGTGAATAATTTCTTTCAGCAGTATGTAACGATTGTTTACTATGAATAATAATAATAATTCTAGATTGTTTGTAATATTAAGGGTTTTCTAGATACCAGTGTCTACAGTTAAGGCTAGTTGCAAAATATTCATATTTATACATTTGTGCTAAAATGTGCCTACTAAATAAGCATGTACTATGCAGACTTTGCTCCTACATGACACATGTTTTGGCGTAGTAGGCATGAATATACTATATCAATTAGTTAAAGGCTTTTAGGGAATATGTATATTTGTGAATAGATAAATTAATTCATGTCATTTTGTGTAGGGATCTTAACCAAATATATTTTGCTCAAATTGACTTGAAACCGCTATCCATATTCCAAGAGCTTCTTTATGTACATAACTTTAGCATTATTTTATAGAAACATTTTGAATTTTAGGTGGTTTCAGTCATACTTAGAATATTTCACAAAACGATAAATTTTGTCAATCATTAGTAAGATTAAGAGTTTTTTCTCAAAGACTGCAAATAGAAGCAGGCCGTTGGTCAAGACCAGCATATATACCAATAAATGAAAGATTATGTCATGTTTGTAACGTCTTAGAAGACGGATATCATTTTATAATAGAATGTGTAATGTATTGTGAACTTAGACGTTCATATATATACCATCGAAATATTGAGGAAGACAAAGTATTATCATTTTGTAGATTTCTTAAAAAATGGAAACAAAATGACTGAAAGAAAGCTTTGAACATTCAAACACAATGCTTTTAAGAAACGCAATGAATTATTATATGGTAATGATTAATAATGTAATATGTAATGCTATAATATTTAGAAATTTAAGCGAATTTTCTAGAAAAGTTTTCTACTATAACAAAACCATGGTGTTGTGAATAAAAATATCAATATAAAAATTATTCTGATATTCAGCACTTTTTGACAGTTTATTTTTTCACATATCGTATTACTATTGCATGAAGTTGAACAGTCCTATTCCAGTCAGTCAACTTTCTGTTTCTTTTCTTTTAAGGTGACGTACAACTGGTACATTATAGAAATTAGATTGTATTGTTAATGTATAGGTCTATTACGATATTTAAAGAGTGATTATTAAAACGAATTTGCTGTTAATTTTCTTACTCTTTCCTTTTGTGGAGAAGGTAAACCTTGTCTCCAAGTCCTACCTTTTGATCTTTTATGAAATAATCCTGTTTGATCTTTAACGTATTGTTTTAATACTTTGGATATGAGCATTTTGTAAATGACAATTCACATTTTTGGCAAATAAAACAAGTTCTTTACAAGTATGATTTGAAACGTAAAAATATTTCATATCTTGTTTTCTCACAAAAGGGTCATGTACATGACTATAGACACTACTCTTATCAGCGTGCCGGTGTTATATCTTTGTTCCACATGTTGCAAGTTTTCAAATAATTGAAGACAAATATTTAAATGATAAAAATGTTTTCCTATTTTCTGATGATGGTTTTATATGTGATGGGCTATGTGTATAGTGATCAACCTGCAGAATTGGCTTACCAAAGTCTGAAGGATGAAGTTCATTTTTTACGTGAAAGACTTGGAGCTGTTGAAGCAGAACTCATGAAGAGGCAGAAAGGTACAAGACAACTTTTTGCTTTTTCAATTTGTTTTCTCAAAAATATTTGATTTATGCTATCGATACTTATAAAAAAGCAGATTTTAATGATGTAGGGAAATTGGTTGTTTAAATAAATAAATATGTTGTTCGATGCCGATAGACTCATTTGAAAAGTTTTAACTTGCAGCTTAAAGTGCTTTTTTTATAATTTGACACGCCTTAATGGAAAAGTGGGATTTCCAATAATTGTTTGTTGCTGTCATTTTATCTGCAAACTGTCCATTCATAGAAAAATGGACAGCTTTCGGATATGAATATCCAACACGGAAAGTAACGTTTTAAAAAAAAATTTAAAAAAGATAGAGAAAACTATGTATTAATAGTTGGAGATCAATTCGCCTTAGCGACATATACCTTTACACTGTATTTAGAAACGTTTAAATACAAAATTATTGCATCTTATTCCTAACCTATCATTGTAAATTTGAAGGTTTAGAAAGATACATGCTGATGGCTTTGTGTGTGCTTTTTTATTTCAAAGAGACTGACTGTAATAGCCCTGGGAAAAGATTTGTAGAAGAACAGGATATTGAAACGGAGGTTATTCGGCTTCGAGGAGAAGTTAATAAAATGAGGCAAGGTAAAGTGGCAAAATGTTTAAAACTTTGGTGCCTGTAATATGTTTTCTTTTTGTATAAAAAGGTGCGAGCTCTAATTTAATGTCTATATTGTGACCAGATTTAAATGCATTAAAGAAACAACACAACAATTGCACAACATACATATTTAGTGAACTTTTTACTTTTGCAACATATATGCAAATATTTTCATGTTCATTCTGAAATCATGAATGAAAGATAGAATCAAACCTCACCTATCCAACATTTATAGAGAGCCTCACAGTTCTTTTTACGTTCTCATGACTTCAACATATATTTAATACTCATTACCGTCGACCGGATCGGATCGCTGTATTCCGAAGTAAACTGATTTAAACACGAACTTTGAAAGAGGTAGTCATGCTTTCTATAGCAGAGCAAAATTACGCCCTTGTTCCCGTATTTGTTAGGCATATTGGCAAAGAACAGATTCTTTCCAATTATAGATGACGTTTTTAAAAATTAGTTCAGTGTATTTTTTAATACTACGTAAATAGCTGCTTTTCAGTTTTAAACGAAAATTGAAAGGTAAGGTTAGGTATCCTGAAAGCACAGCAACAAAACCAGATCCTTGTACATCGCGGCGAGGTAGGACCGACACAAAGTATATTTTAAATATACGGAAAATACAAAACTGGAATTAGGTAGAGAAGGAGCGTTGCGTTTGGGAAAGGGGAAAGCAAGGATAAATTATTCAATAGGGAAAGACAAGTTCCAAAAACGCATCCTCCCTACACCACAAACAAACCAGAGCAGCGGAAGAATGGACGTGCACACACAAATACACGCACATACACACACACATGAACACATGCACATATGCATACTTACGTACACACAAAAGACAAAACACATACACACGCACGCACATGAACGCACGCACACTGGAACAATGAAATGAAAACAGTGAAGCGCTGCCAACTAGCGGCATGTGACAAAATCACGAGCGGTATATTAAAGTACTATTTGTCAGTAATTCAATCTATTCTAAGTTGACATCGTACCTATCAAATAGATTACAGTTACTTTACTAAGGTCTGAAATTTTTTTCATTGCTGTAACTCCAATTTTGACTGGAGTCTCATTGTAGACGAATGATGTGAACCGTGGTTTCTTCTTCGAGAACTAAAGTTGATCGTGAAATAATCAAACCCTTTACTTTCTAGAAATGGGAAGTACTTATGTAAGATGGGGAAGAACAACATGTCCGGGAAATACGACTCTAGTTTACAAAGGTAATTGCTAGTATTATGTTTTCTACACAAAGTCGGTACAAAGACTATATAAACTGGATGATATATTATTAGCTTGATCGCCGCTACCAAGATTTTGTATTGACATACCATGCGTAGAATGTTTAGAGGCACTTCGTTTTAATAAATTTGTGAAGAAAAGAAAATTCGCCGGTTTGTAATGTTTTTAAAAGAAAATCTTTAAAAGTGTAATATCTTATATATCATTGAATTTTATTCAAGCTATTCCAGTTGTTAAATGATAGGTTACATGGGTGGAAATGTCTACACGGATAACGGGGGCCCTGCAAATTATCTTTGTTTACCAGAAGACCCTACCTGGGGGAAATATGAAGACGGAATACAGAGTACGTAAACTAAAAGAAGTAAAACTGATACAACCGTTTTTATAATTGTATCATTTTTCACTGATTTTTTTTCTTTCACATCACTCATTTTCATTAATATAGAATGATTCAAATTTAATTAAATTAAAGAGTGCATTCCTGTTTTAATTTGTAGTACAAAAAAAGGAACATGAAAACAATTTCAAGACGATGGTATACTGACTGAAAAAGAAAGTTTTATAATATTCTTACACGAAAAAGGAAATAATTTTGCCTACTCATTTGACAAAATGAATCATTTCTGTTTCTATTTTAAGATGAAGGAAACAAAATATACGGCTCTGAGTATGAACATCATGGAAACTTCAATCCGTTTGATAAAAACATGATGGACGAAGATGTCCCATGTGCTGTTTGTAGCACGAAGCGGTCGATGAATATCATGCTTCCAGCGAGGACACAATGTCATACCGGTATGACGGCACCTATATGTACCTAAATCCTTCTGATAAATTGCTGTAAATAATATAATTTAATGGATGGTTTTACAGAGATAAGAACAAAGCAAACCTTTGATAGATAACTCTCTTTTGATATTGTAAAATGCATGTCCAGTCGAGAATGCAGAAAGGTACAATTATTGCGCCGCCTACACAAAGTCAGTGACATAATATATGTAGTTTCTAATTAGACAATGCCCCCAGAATCGTCTTTGAGTACATAGTAGGTGCAAAATTTATTCTTGTATACGTGTTTTGGTATTTCGTGTCGTATATGAATTTTTCCTGTACGTGCAGGTATCGAATACTCCATTATTTTTTGTTTTGTTGTTCAATTATAGGATGGCATCTTGAGTACACGGGTTACTTGATGACTGTTTCGTCAGGACACCCTGCAGCGGGAGAGTATATCTGTATGGACGGTCACCCTGAATCAATTCTGCATGGGAGCGCAAATACGAATGGAAATGTTCTCTATTTAGTTGAGGCAGTTTGTGGGACTCTGCCTTGTCTACCGTATGTTGACGGAAGAGAACTCACTTGTTCTGTTTGCAGCAAATAAATCTATCAGATTAAAAAGACTTAAATGTTAATAGTCTCACCATTTGTATTTTATCCTCGGGAAGACCAAACGTATTTACGAAATACATGCATGCTTGTCTTGTTGACTCCTCATGCTAATTGACTACGGATTCAAGGTTAACTACGACATGGTTTTGTCTTTGAAAGGAAAATAATAATGCCCAATACCCATACTCACAAACACAACAAGCAATTGAATATGCAAGTTTTACTCTACAGTTTCTGCTTTAGTACTTTGAATTTGAATGACACTTTTGCACTTTATCTTGACAATTTCAAGATAGCAGCAAAGAGTGCAACAAATTATACACAATCAATATCTGATGACTGGTGAATGTTTCATTGGAGGAGATAACAATTCATTTAACATTATTGATATACTCTCTTTCTTTAGGCATAGTAAGCAGATATTTGAAAAAATAAACGTTCGATAGCTAGCAAATGAAACACGTGCCATTCTTGCTTTCACGTGCAATTTTTTTTGCAAAAATCACATTTTTATGTTTATGAGGTAAGCAGACAAAGTTTCAGTCTGTAACATGATATAAATATAACAGGAAACACTCAAGCCCGAAAGATATCATATACCTGATAGGTTTTCGTTAATTGCTTGAAAACAGCCAACACAAACATCGTGAATTACTCATGATGTTCCAGTTATCTTACGGGAAGGATTTGGAGATCATTATAATCCCAAGTTTTACCAGCATTTGAACGTACCTCTATTTCCTGTCCAAATTTGTGATGGTTTATCCAGACTCCATATAACAATTTAATCAGTTTCACGATATTAAATGATGTATACACGTAGACATTGTAACTAAAAAATTAAAACCGGAATTTTTAACATTTTGACTCCAAATATATATTGCTAAGTGCATCAGATAATATATATACAATATTAAAATGCTGTGTGTTATTTTTTAAAAGAGATATTTACTCCAAAAATTTAGTCCCCATAGCTTTTTTGGAAATAGGATAGACAACTCGTGAATGACTATCTCATCAAATTTGCTGATATAAAAATAAACTTAGGTATTTCCCGGGATACCCTCATTAAAGTCCGTTTCTTCATTTCATTCAGACATGGAATGTAAACAAATACAGGAACAACTTAACAGTACAAGGACATCAAACAACATTTTTTATTTTCCTTCAGGACAGGTACACATGTTAGGTCATACTTGTAGTTAATAAACCAAAATGTAAAACAATTAATTAGCTCATCAAAGAAATGAAGACTAATAACTTCACAATATTTTATTACCTCCCTTCATTACATTTATCATCTACATTCTACATATATTTTTATGGAATTACCTCCCTTTATCTCAAATAAGCTTTCTTATATTGCAATTTAATCAGTCAGTATTTTTACCTTAATTTTCAGACAAATAAATTTATGTTTTTTTAATACATGGTAAGATGAAAAGCATAAATTATATTAAAGAATACCATAAAAGCATTTATCACACATGAATGCAAGGTATACACAACAAATAATTTTGAGCCTTGTTGCCAATGACAATGTTGAAAAATATTAAAGCTCAGATGGCATAACAGTGAGATAAAATCTTTTTAAGTTAAGTTAAGTTAATAATTCCCATATTAACTTATGACTACAAAAAATAAAGTATGTTGTTATTCCCATTTCAGTCCAACATATCTAAAGAAGTAAATACTAGAAAGACTGTATATCAAATTTTTGAAAATAAAATTCCACCAACATATATTGTTCTTATTTCTTTTATCTTGATTATGTAGTGTACTTATCTGGAATGATGAGATATTTTGAAATGTATATTTCTTTATTCACCTGGATGGAAGAAAAATATATAAACAAAACAACCATTTATACCAACCAAATTGTAAAATACTTAAGTTTCTTTGATGTTAGTTATTATATGTTGAGACATGAAAACAACATAAAATATCAACATAAAATATAACTAAAAAATTGTGGTACATCATATGTAGATTAGATTAGACTGTATTATACAAATATTTATATGAAAATATGTGACAACTCTGGTTAAATAGAATATTAGTTAACTTATGGTAAAATGTTGAACTGCTTTAACATTAATCTACAAGTGATGAATGAGTTCATCTTACCATAACTTTGACATTTAATGTATTATTAAAAAAACTATAACATACAAGAAATGACACACAGACTGTATAAGTTGCTGAATGACTGGGTCAATCTCCACCAAAAATACTATGAAACTTAAAAAGTCCAATTAAATGTGTTTCTTTAAATTAGATTAATCACATTTTAACACTTCTATGAATGCAATTGTTAAATGCTTGCTTCTTACATGCATGCAATAATGGAAATAAAAAATGATTTAACAATATATGTATACAGTCTTGTCATGAACACATTTGTACAGAAGATAATATATAGGAAAGTCAACATATTTATTATATGGGTCCATCTCAGTTTACAGCTGGTGCATGGCTGTCTTGCACTTGAATATACATCATGCAGCACAGTTGGGTAAATTCCATTTCACATGACAACACACTTGTAGCACTTCTGGAAATACAAATGTAAAACTTTATTACATAAAGAGAATAAAACATGATAGTTTTTAAAACAATTATAACATCATTTTAGACATTTGCAGATATTCTAATCTTAGAAATATATTATCAAGCAGCAAGTCAGGTAACTCTACAAATTGACATTTTGTCTAATTTCAACTTGTCTAAGGAATTACCTGTTTTAAGCAGCAAGATTGTGTTGCTACTTGGCTTGCTGCTTTATTTAAATTTTACATATACTTAGATCCACTAAATGACAAGTTATTTAATAGGACTGTCTGAAAATATTGCATATTTTATAACATTCAATGTACATATTCAATAAAATGGTGAAAAAAATAAACAGATAAATCTGATGATGTTCACCTATAATCTCACCCTAAAAGCTCCAACAACAACCTTCAACCTCTGATTAGTATATGATGTAATAATGATAAACTACCTAAAGTGTTTTTATATAGCATGCAAAAACAATGAACTTGAGAACTGCCAAAACTTCACCTTATGAGTAATATATGTTCACTTTTCCCCTTGTTGAAAGTGTTGTTTTTCTTAAAGCATTTGAAATCATAGATATTATAAGTACAATGCAACCTCTGTAGAGCAATACCCTGTGGGATATACAAATATTTTAGTTATTTTGAGGTTGTTGTTCTGGAGAAGTAAATTTGATAGTTATATTTCAGCTTAGGGAAATTCTCATGATGTTGTTAAAGAGAGGTTTTTGCTTCAGAGTGAGCTACTCTGGAGAGGTTGTACTGTGAAAATTGCTTCAAACTTCATCTCCTTCAACTGAGCTAAATGAAGAAAACCACCAAGGATTTTCCAAATTTAGAATTTCCTTGTTTACAATTTGACATTTAATGTTAGGCAACTATGCAGACATATTTTTATGTGACACAATGCCGCCTTTAATTATCTTATTCCAATGAACAAATTGTCAGTCTTGACAAAATCATGTGAAAAATTGATCACAGTAAAAAAATAAATCCTAATCATTTTATATATATTGCAAAATCAGCTTTACAGAACTCATAAGTGACAAAAAATTAAATTCAAATATTGCCTTTGTGATGTGCAGCACTGGCCATGTCTTTTTATCACAATAGTTTACCTTATTTATATCTGTTACTTTTATCATAACCTTTATGTCCCTTCTGCACTAACCATTGTCTTCAAGTTCTGAAATATTGTAAACATTAATTCACACACATTCTAGGAAATCAACATAAAATCAGTGTCAAAGCATTTGAATATAATTTTTTTAATTATCTTAATACAAAGATACAAATGTACTTCATGTTTTTGCTGACTGATACAATATACTGAAATTTGTATTTCAATATCTATTATCAAAGTACATGTTCATTTTACTTTTGAATGTTGACATTACAAAGCTATCACACATTTATTACTAAACCATATCTATTATCATTATTTTGAATGGAGATATGTACTTAGTAAATTGAGGGATACACAAAGCTACAGGAAAGAAATGTTTATGCCAGGCTGACATAAAGTCCAGAAGGTTCACATCTTGTTAGGAATGTCAGTCTTATAGCTGTCTTGTACAGTTATTTCAGGAGCAAGAATGTAGCCATACAGCATATTATAAATGCTTTGAGACCTTTGTTTAACATACAAAAGCATAATACCTCCTGCATTTTTCATAATGGTAACATCTGCTTGGACTGCCACAGGGTAAGACAGGTCAAACAACTGTACATGTACATACTCAAACTTTTCCCTACCAAAACTGAAAATGAAAATTATACAACATTTTTTTTCCTTTATTTTTGTACAAAAGATGACCTATGCATTTAATACAGACTTTTTACATTTATTAATCTAAATATATTAAAATTAATAAAATATCTCATAACTCATTGTATGATTAAAATTATAATCATTAATAAACTATATCAAACATGAACCTGAAGTGTTCTAATTTATAAAGCTGCAATTAATATTGAAAAAAATGCAACTATTGTATACAATGTATATTAAAAAAATATCATGAACCTGATTATAAAACAGTCTCAGTTCAAATGTAATAACACATGACTGTCAGAAAATCAATGTATGTTGTACTTTAATGATATTATCATGTCATGAATGCCATCAATAAACTTCATATATAACAAACTATACCACTATGTCAGTCCCTTTCTTGTTATTTCTACTGCTTCCAAAGACAGACTGCAACTACATGTATCAGACACTGAAAATAAAATATACAAATAATCATTACACAAGAGAATTTTTCGTGTTAAATAAAGGGAGTTAATTAAATGCAATCTGAGAATTTTTGCTAAACATAAAGGGAAGTAATTATCAATAAAATGAATGAAGAAAAATGCATATATAAGGGAGGTAATTTAGAAAAAAACAACAACTTCAAATGTCAGTATAATGATAGTTGACATTGACAATGACCTATATCAAGTATGCACAACATAAGAAACAGCAAGCACTTGAAAAATGTATTATATTTCCTTGCAATATCAAGAATATTTGACTGTATGTAAGGGTTCTCTACATGCTGTTATACTGAAAAAAACTTTAGTCTAAATATAGCTTAGATCTATTTATATCTTCAAAAAAAGGAAATCCCAAATTTCCACAGCTATTCACAGGCTGAAAATTTTAGGTACTAATATCAGCAAAGAGGTTGATATCTATACTTTTTAATAACTATCGTCAAAGGTAGGGAAAAACTTACTAGAAAGGCATAAACTTCTGATCTAGTCATTTCAATACATTTTCAGCTCATTTGCATATAAGAAGAAATTTACAGAATTCCCCCTGTTTCTCTTCATTTTCAAAAAGATCTGTCAACTTACCTTGTTTTTAGAAGAAGACAAAATTCCATGGCAACTTTCGCTTTCCCGCAAAACTGTACCGGTGCACACATAAAAAAATCTCAACTGTGATTTTCAAAATAATACAGTCAGACAACAATTATTTCCCTTGGAAATAAAATGCTCTAGGTAAATGCCTAATACACGTATTAAAGTCTGTATACGCTGTTTTTGTTTTGTTTTGGGTTTAACGCCGTTTTTCAACAGTATTTCAGTTATTTAACGGCGCTCAGTTAACCTAACCAGTGTTCCTCGATTCTGTACCAGTACAAACCTGTTCTCCGTAAGTAACAGCCAACTTCCCCGCATGAATTAGAGGTGGAGGACGACTAAGTAAACATCAAAAACACTCTGGATTAATATACACAAGTATTGAGAATTGTATGACAATTTTTTGATAACAAAGGTAGTTTTTTTTGCGCCATATAAACCAGTTGTCTTCCTTACAAAATTTAGTAAAGAAAAATCTGACAACAGTTCAGTATCATGCAATGTATAAACACTGTCCCTAGTATATTGCTACATGCTGCTTCGTCATACTTAATTTCAGTATTTAAGAAATAATATGTCTCATCCAGTGATTTGTCGTTGAATAAAGTCATTGGAGATCAGATGCGAAGGAATTAAGTGATATACTAATACACATCTGAACGACAAACAATGATTTTATCCAAGAGCAAATGAATAAATGAGAGATGTTATTTCAATTCTGACACGTTACCAAGGATTTTAAGTACACCCTTGATGACGTCCGTCAATTATTGCCTGCTTATTGTTGGTTTCTTTTTCAACGCGCCGCTATACCACTTGACGCTATGGCGTAATAACTGTGACGTCAAAACAGTGAATTGTTGTAAAATAACACAAAACTTTTAGCCTTCTTTGTCTAAAAGGAAAATGAATCAAGTCGTATTAGAATGCTAATTTAACGTATTGAAAATCATTCATTTATAGAATATTTACATAAACATATTATTTCGGTCGTGCTTTAATATCGTACTAGAGAGTTCATCTGTCAGATCTTGTATAAACTATGACAAGCTTAGGCGATCCGACAGAGACTGTTAAATTAAATTTGCCAACAAACACTCTAGTAATATTATAGTACACTTATCACAATTTGAAAAAAAAGTAGAAAAGATAAGGTGGCGTAACGATTAAGGTAGTTAATTAATCAATTTCAAGAAAATATTGGTATGTCAATTCTAATATCAGTTCAGAAGTAGGCTAATGTAAACTTCGATTTCTGTGAATCAATTAAATACTTTCCAGATAAATTAGAGTTTGATCGTATACCAAACATAACGTCATTCCGAGATCTTTAAATGTAAAGCCGAATAAGTCTATCAGTATTTTAGGTCTATAATTTTCTACGAAACGAAAGTCTTCTTTCTTCCAATTTATTGTTTAATTATACACATATCTCTGAGATAATTACGAAGAAATTACGCCAAATGATGCCAATAGATTAGCGTGTTACAAAATGCCATGAATTAACGCAGAAACTCGAAATTTTGTTAGATACACTGTTGATGATTCACCTGTAACTGAAAAAGATTTACAGGGTTCATGATAGATAAACATTAATAATTGAACCGCACCATGGCAAAACCAACATAGTGGTTTTGCGACCAGCATGGATCCAGACCAGCCTGCGCATCCGCGCAGTCTGGTCAGGATCCATGATGTTCGCTAACGGTTTCTCTAATTGCAATAGGCTTTGAAAGCGAACAGCATAAATCCTGACCAGACTGCGCGGATGCGCAGGCTGGTCTGGATCCTTGCTGGTCGCAAAGCCACTATGTTGATTTTCTCATGACACGGCTCATTTGTTTATAATTCATTAGAAGAACCTCTGGAAGCGTAGAACTCAACTAAACTAAGTAACAGTACGTTCGACTAATGCTGTGAAATCTGCAACATCCCTCGTCCCTAACCCTAGTTTTAATTGTAATACTACTATATTGTAAATAAATACACTCCATGGTCTAAATGGACCATAAAATGTAACAACACTTGAGTCCAAGTACTGGAAGACCTTTTTTACTGTGGCACTTAATCTACAATCATAGTAATCTAATTATTATTTCTTTAAGAGAAACACGTATACAACAATTTTGCTAGAATGGCAAACAAAAGTTGAGGACAAGAATGTCATTATAAGTACAATCAATTTTTTGACAAGACAAAAGTATGCTATAATGCAACAGGATGATGAGTTTGCTGTTAGTGCTTTAAGCTACAATCCACCTTTCATCCTTGCATTCATTCCTGCAGCTGCTGAACTATTCTTGTATTGTACCAGTAGAAGAAAGTATCATCTAAACTTAAACATATTTCTTCATTTCTTAAACAATATTGTTTTGAGAAAAATACCTTCAAAACGTTGTTCCATACGAAAGATTTAATATAATTCTATTACATCATGTATGTTTCTGCTTTTTAAACGAACATCAAATTACAACATACCATGTGAAAAATCTTACAATATTTCATATTGACACGTCTCATAAATCCGTTATTTGGAAAAAGAGAAAAAACTGTTGCTCTCAACGTAATATTTGAACAAAAGTGGAATCATTCTTTCTGACTGAACCTATTGGTGTATTGTTTAATGTCACTTTTAAACATGACAACTTATTAAGAAACTTAAATGCACATCATTTTGCACACCGTTTAGATCGTATTGTGAATTTTGTACCATTCTACGTTCAGAGTCAAGAAAATTTCTACAAATTAAAAGTTCGGAATAGTGGGCAACTTTATTGTTTGTTGTTGTTTCTTTTTCTCTCAATACAGCGGTCAGTGTTTTGAGGAATACTTTGAAAAATTTGTTAATGACTTGACGTGTTTTCTTTGCATAGTCTTTCAAAAGGTTTTTGCTTGCAAACAGCCAACACCAATATTGTGAATTGTTTTGTTATTTGAACACGAGTAGTTCACAATAGTGGTTGTAAAAAGTGTACTAGGGAAAGGTATTAAAAGAGAAACTGCATGATATTTTCTGTTCAGAAGATGGTGATATTCTGTAAAATAATATACTCCTGCTCAAATCCTATTACTTATTAATAACTTTCTCTAATGCTTAACTGCTACATGAAACTTTACTTCAATGAAGATTTGACATTTTGGCTAATTTTAACTATAATAATTGAAATGTGTTTGCTTTTGTACGTGTACAAGTACATAACTGGAAAATAAGTTTTGGATTAGAAATATCACTTTATTTTGCATAGTTACCACAGAAGTGGCATCAATGCAGAACGTCTGCATTGCATGAAAAGAAATAGGCTATGTCAAAGCAAAAACTTTATGAAAGTAATAATTCGGGCTGAAATATGAGCATAGTTATAGAACTGATCAGCCCAGGTTCAGTAAAATATGACTAAGTGTTGTATAATGTCATGTTTCTAGGCATGGTATTCCAGCGAGGTAGCACTATATAGAGGATATTTGTTTGTTTTAGTGTAAGATCGAAATATATTTCACCGAGTTAACACTATAATGCAATATTTTCACGAGTGGCGCAGCCACGAGTGAAAATGTAAATTATGGTGTTCACCAGTGAAATATATTTCGATCTTACACTGAAACAAACCAATTTTCTATTTATTTTATGCATTTTTAATGGTTTTTACCAAAATATATTCAGTTTGCCCGCGCAATGTCACGTGCATCGCATCATAACGTGGTAATGTCGTGACGTCAGGATGTCTTTGTAGAAAAACTATATATAGTTCTATTACGTTTTCTGATTTCTTTGGCATTTTAATATGATAAAATGTAAATATTTATGATCATTTTATCATTTTTTATACATCTTTACCTTTACTGAAGAATATTTTGCAAGGAATTTCCTTTCATTTATAATTCATATCATTTCGCATTCAAATGTAGTTTCCGTACCAGTGAAAAATAAAAATGATATTTTCACTGTTTAAAACAGTAAAAATATCGATTTTATTTCACTGATAAATTTCAGTATTTCACAGAAGAGCATAAAATAAAGTTTTATATTGTGCTCGATGTGACCAAAATGGCGCTCAACCTGAACACATACTTTTTCTAAACATTATAGTCTGTCTCGCCTGCCAGATCTAATAGATACACTGACAGAGCATTACGTTCTAGCAAAGAATTAAATCCGCCAACAGTCTATTAGTTAGATATCCAATTATTTTTATCAAAATTCGAAAAAGATAGGGAAAAAAACATAATGGAAGAGATTATTTACACACAATTTCAAGCGAATATTTGTATGTCAGTTATAATAACAGTTCTAGACACTATTCTAAACGTTCTATTATGAACAATTAATTACATTCCTAATGAGTTAGGATTTGCAATCAACTTTTATGCTGAAACGGATGGAGCACCTCTCCAAAAGGAAATTGCATAATTACATAGTAGGAAAATCACTATTCCAATATTTCCATCAGAGCCATACATGGAGGATATCGTAAACGTTGGATTAAATAATACCTTCTACTACGTGAACTAAAAATGAACAAGAAAATGCGTCTAAGGACTGGACTTCGCGGTCTACAATGATGTGGCTCACAAAAGTGCCATCGTTCAAGTCTTACATTTTGGAATATCTTTCTAGGAGTTTCTCACCAATCTGAGCAACACCGATAAGCAACATTTCATGCATTTTCTTGTCTGAGCATTGCAAGAGCTTATTTGTTTTGATGAAGATTGTTTAGAAATTTTGTATGCTAGTTCAAAAGAAACTAAAGACTGTAAAGATTTAAAAGTCAAAATACTGGCTTTTACTTTTTTGAAATGCTAGTAGCACACAGTATATCAAAATACGTTATTTTATTACCACCTCTGCAGGCTAATGATAGAGTGCCCGTTTCGAGTGCGGGAAGTCCGTCGTGGGTTTACTCTGCAGATACGAACTTGACCTTTATAGAAAGCTCCTTCAACCTAGTTATTTCAACATATCCGATCACCTTCTGTTAATGCTGCTGGCTTCGAATCACTTGATTTTTACCTATATGGGTTCAAAACCTCGATGTGGGTGTAGAATCTTTGAGTGAGGGAAGCATCCCAGTTCCCCGCACATGTATGAAACAATGCTTGGGCTATTCCTCTTTTTCGACCATCAAAAGCTTGGATGTCGCTATTTTGCCTAAATTCTGTCGGTTGATGTTAAATTGTTGAGTTCTGCTCAACCGGGGCCTAGAGGCCGTGGACGGTAGCCTGCATTTCCACTACCGTCAATCAAACCGAGCCTGAAGTTTTTCATTAATGTCGTATTTAGTGACCTGTGGTTGGGTTTTCTAGTTTTTCTATTTTCAACAATATATATATACTGATGCGACTTGTTAACACGACTTTGGCAGTATATTGAACCCTCTGTTAAAATTTAAAAATGACGTAAAAACAATTTAAATATATTACAGTTTTATATTGAATTATTACTGTGACGAGGATTTTAGAATAGTTTGCTCCGTCTATGTAAAAGTAGGTATAAACTTTTCATTCTGGAATGTTGGTTACGTTATAAGAGTACAAAGTAACATTTAGACCTTATGTTTCTAACTCTCCTAAAAGAAATACGAAATTCCTTTAAAGGACAAAAGCACCACGAGCTGGTTTGCCTAAATATATACCTTCTAACTGACTTCGAATCACTTGTTTTTTTTTCGGGCCTCGCTAAGGGCTTAATGTTAAGAAGCCATCAAGCTGGCTTATTAAAGGATCTACCCAGATGCCAGCCCGTGATTAAATGATGTACGAATGGGACTTGGGATTTCTTTCTGAAATGATGGAAAGTCACCGTATGACCCATAATTCTTTCGGTGTGACGTTCAACCCAACATATCAACAAACAAATCTAACTTCATGTATTGTTATATTAGTTTTATATGGAAAAGATTATCATTTTCTTAGAAAAGAAACATTCATATGTTTTTAAAGAAAGAGACCTTTGTGCTACCTACATGTTATTAATGTAGTTAATACTAATGTGATGACTTCTGTATGATTATTGTATTGTGTTTCTTGAAACATGGCGGTCTCAAAACTGGTAAAGACTTTTGTGACTCGTTTACAGTAGCTTTAAAACGTATATGCACATTTTCACAGACTTTTGTATAGCCCTGCTGGTATAAAAGATGTATATCACAAACAGAAGAACGCAAGGGAAAATACTATGTTAAACTTGATTTTGCACTAGTGAAAACTCGCTCAAGTAGTGGATACCTATTCAGCCATTTCGTGTCAATTCCTAATGACTGTTCTATATTTCTTCTCTTCATTATTGTCAATGTTACCCAAGATTGTTATTTGATAAGTAAATTTTTAGACAACAGGTTGGATAAAATACTCATCACGTACTGAGCATGTTCAATTTTGAAAGAAAATCTCAAAGGTTTCAGATAATTATTGTAAGAAACTTTTATGTGAATACACATTCATTTTTTTACACTTTTACAACTTTGATTAAACATTGGAATCTTGTTTTACTTCTACCAAGATTATTTTTATCGTATATCTATAACTGAAAACCATAGTCACTTTTCTTCACTAAATGTGAAATATGATCCGTATACAGTAAACGTGTAGCAAAACAAAGTAAAATACTAAGGTTTGAACAGGTATTTGATCAGCAACATCCTTAAACTTCCTACTTGTTCTTACATACTTTTAGACATTCTCGTCCAAGATAATAAACAAAAACTGTTCTGTTAACACTAAGTGTACGTGACAGAAAGTGCTATTTTTTAGAGTCAAACATATATATCTATGTAGCACTAAAATGCGATATGCAAGGGAAACCTTTATAAACAAAGGAGATCTTGGTAATCTTATGTTACTTTCTATCGTAAAATCTTAGGTTATAACTGATCCTGCTAAAAAAGAAAATAAAATGTCTGAATAAATGTCTGTTGAATCATTAAAACACTTGTTCAAGTATTTTTGTAAACAGAACACCAATTATACTTGCTGTTTCTGTTACCACTCATTTCAACATTTATAAGTGGTTAAACAGATACTACAATCTGTAATATTTGAAATTTATTGCAGTTCTAAAGATAGGAAACGTATTTGTTTTACTGTTATTTCAGTAATTGTTTCAGACTGAATTCTGTAAATATGTATGGCTTTTAAGAACAATTTTCATTGAAGTTGAACACAAAGCTTGTCGTAATTTAGACGAAATGTTAATGTCTTGTTATTTGCATTCAATAAATACATTATTCAAATTCATATAAGTCTTCTGATAATTTATTTTACAGGCAAAACCCTTATCCAATTAGCGTTTAGTCTGATGATTAGCTCTGCAGTACACTATGCGAAAAGCAATATTTACAACAGTGTTAAAAGTATGTCTATATGAAAATTCATTTGTTGTCTCTCATCTTGTACAGTTCTAACGGTGGTTGAACTACGGAATCATATGTCTTCCATCAACTTGTCGACTGAAAAAAAGAAACAACTTTAGTGTTCAACTTTATACAGCGTAGATTTCCCATAAAAAGTTAAAAAGTCGAAGTGTTTTACGTAAATGTCAACTTGTCGATACATAATTTATTGAAAAGTAAAACAAGCCAAGTTCAACTTGTCGTGCAAAATACTAGGTCGACATATTGTAATGCCCCGGATAATGAGAACTTACCACATACTTTGTTCATCTCTGGTGCTAAATCTAGTCATTTTTCCTTGTTTTTCATCTTTAGCTGCAAGTAACGTAACACAGAATTGTACACATATGTGTTGATCTAGATAAAATGACCGATCAAACACATATTATACAGTCCTATGTCCGTTTTAATCTAGATTCTAATCCAAGTTTGTGAAGTTTGTTTACTTTCTGGACTGGATTCGTTTCTACATTTATCTGCATTTTACATCGTTTTTCCTGTATGTGAATCACTGTAGCACTGTAGCAATTGTTTTTGGTCACTGACCATTTTTATTTGGTAAATTTACCGTGTGACCAATTTTGACCAATTTTATTTTTCTTGGTCAATTTTCCTGCCTACTATAAAAGGGCCAGATTTGTGACCATCTGGGTCATTCCAGTTCTGGACGATAAGCTTAAGAGCACTTGTTGCTAGTCATGAGAGTTTTACCAATCTTTATCTTAGATTCAAATACAATAGTCTCAGCATGAATTATATTGGTGTAAGCACATTTTAACATAAAGCTGAAGTAATTTTGATATACATTTAGAAGATTTGAAGGAACATTTATTTTATATTACTTTTCAAGTGGATTTAATGCAAAAACAGCCTTATTGAAATGAACGTTACTAAGTACACGTACTTATCTTTTGAAGTTATGGAAAGCCTATACAGTCTTAATAATGAATATTTGTACTGATGTTTTACAAGTCCTCATTGCTGAATGGTGAATTATTTAGGCCTTTTGAGATATATTAAGTGATGAATAGAGTTTAATGCTCAAGTTAATACTGCATTTAATTAAGTTATGGAAAGCTAACACTGTCTTCTACATATATACTGTGTGACATTATAAACACTGCGTGGTATCTTGTGAATTGCTGAGTTCCTTTGAAATTTAATGTAATTCGTGTAACATTTTATTCGTTGATACTTTGTGTTTGAATTATTTGTGTAACTTATAAGAAAATACACAAATTAAACTTCATAAACTGTTAGTACAGAGTTCCTAGTCTTTGACCTAATACATTTGAAGAAGCTTTCTCATGTCGATCGGCCAAGTCCTCCTGAAAGTATTTAGCTCCTAACCGAAGGCTACATCCAGACAGAATAACTACCCTAGTGCGTAACAATATTGCCATTTACGCGATAATTATCGTGCAAACTTCAACCCGTCGACTTACCTTGTATGGCGAAAAATATAAATTTAGTTGCACATGCGCCTCCTACTTGCATACAATTCGCTACGTGTAGTACAGCTGGTGTTATATTCATTTTGCATGATGTAAGACATAACATTATCGACTTTTATCAATTTGAATCTGAGAAAATATGTTGACTGATTGTGCAAGGATAAACCATCAGTGTGAAAATTGCCTGCATCAGTCATCAGTCAGAATAAAATTATGTTTGTTTGCTTTCTTTATGTGAGCTAAGAAATAGTCTCAAATCCTGCTATTTAAAACCGAATTCTTAACCTGTCTACCTATATCCAACTTTGTCTCGAAATAAGCAGAGTGACTATAAAACACCCTTGATTCGTGTATTGTCAGTTACTTAGAATAGTGCTGGATACAAACTCAGCGGTTGACTTTAACTAAAATGCAGTTATTTACAATTAACACAATTATATTGTAGCATACACTGCTGTTGATATTTATTTGAAATATTGTAAGGTAGCAGTTTCATAACATGAAACGTCTGTACATACATGTGTTTTATAGCTGTGGTATATGTTGTAGGGTTAAGTAAGGTAGCTTTCCCTTTTGAATATTCATCCTTGCCCCACTTTCCCCCAACATCCCACCCCTTTTTTCTACCCCTTCCCTCTCCCCCACCATTTTTTCTGTATTTTGCATATAATTAAAATGTACTTGTTGGACTTTTGAAGCAACTCCTCTACAGTATTTTTCTGTTACAGCTTCTATTTGTTGTGGGCCTACTTTAAGATGCATGGATCTATGGCTGTGATTGGGGTGCTCTGTGCTTCCGGGAAATCTACCCTTACCTTTTATCTTTCATATTATCAACACCTATCGTTTAGAGCAAATTATGCTTCTACGGAAATATGACAGACAAAGGTTGGTTAATTGTTTCCTGCCTAAGTGATTTGCAAAGACAAGTTTCAGTGGTTGAGAAATACAAGCAATTTACATCGGTAATAACAGAGACACAGATATTCCGTAATATTTCTCGTGAATATGATATACTTAAATATATAAGAAGATTATGTTGAAGCATAGAAAGCAACCGAGCAACATGGTAGCAGACTCGGTAAAATTAGTGTTCGTGAGAGTAAATGAAAGGTGTAAAACCCGTCCCGACTTTTGCACTGGTTTAATCGGAACTCTGTTATACAACAGTGACCGTACGTTTCTGATACAAAAGTGTAAAACATGCCTCTAAATTTCTAAAGAAAAATCCCATTTTGAATAAACTACTGGGAAACATAAAATAAATGAAATATAAAACTGAGCGCTTTCATTTCTCTGCATAAGGTCTAGAGTTTTCCACACCAAACATTTTCTGCACATAGACATGAGACTTTTCATAATGTTTTATCATTTTCCTTGAATCTTTTCTTAATATGTTTCTTAATTTCGGAAGCAATAAAATTAATCAGATTAATAAAGTTATTTGTTTAAAATATACAACAATCGATGTAGAACGCAAGATAAAAAAAAATCATAAAATGAAGACATAGAATTGTTTCTCAATTTTACAATTTTTTTACGTTGGCAAATAATTTTAACTAGTACACATTAGGTTCAAGTCAAGAACAATGACAAGGTTTTGGCATCTCTTTCGTTTAATTTGCAAATACACACCATGCCTTTTGTACACAATAGACAGGTTCAAAGAATATGTTTTTTCCTAATGTCTTGACATGTCAAGACAAACTTGAAATAAACTTATTTCACATTTAGCACACAAATATCAATGTAATTTCCCGTCGTTCAAAACAGATATGGCATTTCCCATTTGCATACCAAACGTTCTGTGTGTGGTAGCAGGTGCTTTATTTTCTTTTGCAAGTTGTAAGACCTGATGTTATCGAAGTTTTACAAACTAGAACGAAATCGTAGAAAAAAGCTGATGATAGATAGCTCATGCAAGGATAAGTCATCAGTGTGCATACTGCCTACATTAATCATCAGTCGAAGTAAATAAAGGATCTCATTACAGTATTAAATTCTCATTTAAAACAGTTCATTGCATCTGTTGTTTGAGAATGCCGATGCATTATTCAATGCAATAAATTGCATGTGTTTTCTGTATGTCTTCGAAAGACAGAACATGTTCCATATTCCTATGTTTATTTACAAATAAATCACATGAATGTTGTATTACAGACAAATTAAAAATAATTTATTGAAGCTCATCTAAATGGAGTTCCTCTTAATCTAACGAACAGATTCAGTCAAATCGATTCTGCTACTGTTCAGTAAAAAGGGCTTATTAATAGATTTTCCGTCAACCTACTTGTCCATATTACGATATAAAATACTTCATATATTATACCTTCAGGATTAGCAAGTGCTTAAACTATGATGATAGTAAATATATATTTCTCCGATTCAATTAAAACATGTATATATCATATTATTCACATAGAAATAATGAATGCTATCAATAAAAATGTTCATATCAAAAGATATAATTTTATGTATACAGTGTATTACAGATATATTGTTTTAAATTTCTTATAATCGTAATACCAAGTAAGTAAGTAAACATTTAATTTTATGTAAAACATGTTAAACATAATCAACATATTTACAGTCTATTTCTGCAAAATTTTGGTTTATTCTTCTTGTTGTTTTATTGTATTTTAGCACACTTTAAGAACAATGCGTTATTGATAAGATATTAAAGATATTAATTGAAATAAAACTATGCTGTTATATAACTTTATATATTTTACAACCAACACTAAAAAGACAAAAAAGGAAAAGAAAAGTATCGAATTTATAAACGAGCGAATAATGTAATGAGAAAAGGAAACAATATTGCTTTATCTGAGAAAAGCATTTAATTCATGTCTAATATTTAACTATATATTCTGCCTGACCAGTTAATATCTCTACTTCTCCATGCTGTACCCTCTTATCTTGTATTAAAATTCTTGCATGGGCCGTAAAAAACAAATGTTTTTCATATTCAAAGTAAATTTCATAGAGACGTTTCAAAACGGTGAGCAAATAGCTACTACAAAGCAAGTAAATCAAATTCTAGAAGACTTTGGGTGAAAGTGAAACGCCGCACGTACGTGTGTGTGTGTGTGTGTGTGTGTGTGTGTGTGTGTGTGTGTGTGTGTGTGTGTGTGTGTGTGTGTGTGCGTTCGGGTTAAACGTCTTTTTCAACATTTTTTCAGTCATATAAACGACGGTGTCTACTTGTAGCAGTGAGCACAATGCCCAACTTTATAGAGCTGCCTCACTGGAATATCACGCCGTAGACACGTGGCATGATACCCCACCGAGTCACATTATACTGGTACCGGGCTGACCAGTCCTAGCGCTATCCTCTTAATGCTGAGCGCCAAGCGAGGAAGCTACTAGTACAATTTTTTACGTCTTTGGTATGACGCGGCCGGGGATCGAACCCACGACCTCCCGCACTCGAAGCGGACGCTCTATCACTAGGCTACCGAGGCGGTACGCCGCACGTACGCTGGAAAATTGAAGCGGCTTAAGAGTTAGACCACTACGTTAAGAGTTAGTTTTATTTGGTTAATGCATATTTATTATTTATATTTAAGAAATAATATATCTCATCCAGTGATTTGTCGTTGAATAAATCATTGTTTGGAGTTCAGATGCGAAGGAATTATATCACGAGGGCGCAGCCCGAGTGATATAATAATACGCGTCTGAACGACAAACAATGATTTATTCAAGAGCAAATCACTGAATGAGATATATTATTTCGATTCTAACACGTTACCAAGGAATTTTAAGTACATCTTTGATGACATTCATGAAATATTTGCCCGTTTCCAATGCGTTTCTTTTCCAGCGCGCCGCTATGACGTTTGATGCCATGACGTAATAATTGTGACGTCAGAACAGTGATTTGTTGTATAATAATTCACCGTTTTCTGCCTTCTTTGTTTAATAGGTAAAATGAATCGGATCGTGTTAGAATATGGAATATATCATTTTCAAAGCATGATGAATAGTGTATCCCTGTGAGCACACTGGGTATGAATATTGAAGGTGATTTAGTTATTTTTGAATCGGAATTGGTTTAACCAAAAAGCATTAACATTTCTTTTAATCATATATAATTAGATAATAATAATAATTAATGTTTCAGATAATAGTTCAAGAACACCCATCCCTTTGCTCATACTTTTGTAAATGTTTGCCGCATCGTAGTGATTGGAGCAGTGCTGAAAGTAACATACTCTGTATTGGTTAATTTGGAGTGGACTGCACTAGAATCTAAAGCATTGTTGAATACATAAATATTAAAATGTGTCGTGAACAATACCTTATTACAGAATAACCGATTTTAAAAATGCAGTGCACAAATACTTGTAACAAAGACATGCAAAAATATATATCCTGGCAAGCTGTTTGATGTAAAGAACGCAATGTCGCGAGAGTGTAAATAATGTCTTTTGATGATCTCCCTTTCTATTGATAACATCCAAGGTATAATATAGTTTTTGTTGAAATACCACATCTTAAACGCATTTTCTTTACATGATACCGCTCTTATCGCTATCTGTTAACAACATCATATTTCATGACTGCATTTTTTGTAAAGCGGCACAGGTTGTTACTGTAAAAATGTAATTTTCTCTCTAATATCTATTTTTCAAAATCATATCGTCACGTCTGTGATACTGAATCTCTTACTTTTATGCTATCTTTCGACCAGGTGAACTCAAGTGTAAAGCAGTGTTCCTGGATCACGTACAAAAAAATCTGAATGCTCTTTTCAAGAAACAGACGACGTGTCTTCATGAATCAGGGATGAATACAAATGACTACAGACATAAAGGCTGCTTAAGAGCGTCTGGGATAATATAAACTTGATACCGTTTCGTGCCTTACCGAAATAGCTCTCCTGACTTGTCAATAAAGTCTATCTGCATTCGGGCTGGAGTGTTTTCTGTGAAAACCACATATGGAAGTTCATAACGCACTAAGTTAAGGTAATAATAGATGCCCCCCTTCGGCTCCTTTCTTTGACAATTGGTTTTTCTTATATTTAATAAAAGGCATTGTGTACAAATTCAATGTTAGATAAACAATTTCGCTTGAAACATAAGTCATTATATATCGTTGTAGAGATATATTTTTTACATTAAATCTTTCATTGTTTCCAGGACAACTAATGCACACCCTTACCCTGCACTCTCTATACTTGGTAGTAAATAAACACAAGTATCAACGCCTTCATTTCCAACAATTGCGGCTGGTATTTTCACAAATGACTACAGTTTTGACAAAGCTCACAAACCTAAATGTTATTCTCTATGTTGTCTGGAGAAAATGGACAAATTTCACTGAGCTGTCACGCATAGCTAGACCCTTTTCAGAATACAAGTCCGTACCTCATTCTGGAGGAATTACAGAAATCTGACATAAAATAAACAGACAAGTAGAGGTCAAGTGTCTTTTAAAAAAGTTAATTCCTTTCACTTTTTTTCGCTTCAAAATTACATCAAAAGATAAAATGTAAAGGTAGTTTCCCGGAAGCACGGAGCACTGAAAATTACACTGCTAGTATTACTACTCCTACTAAAACTAAGTTTTATTTCACAGAATACAATATTCTTTCTCATTTGTTGAAGGTATCAAAAATACATTCAAAATGAAATCCAAATAAAAGCTATTTTTATGCTCTTCAGTGAAATACTGAAATTTATCAGTGAAATAAAATTGATATTTTCACTGTTTCAAACAGTGAAAATATTGTTTTTATTTTTCACTGGTACGGAACTAAACTTGAATGCGAAAGAATATGAATTATAAATAATAGAATATTCCTTGCAAAATATACTTCAGTAGAGATATAGATGTATAAAATACTAACAGGATTATATATATATACATTCTATCATAATAAAATGTAAAAGAAATCAAGAAACATAATAGAACTGTTTACAGTTTTTTCTACAAAGATATCCTGACGTCACGACATTATGACGTCATGATGGCATTCACGTGACGTTGCGCGGACAAACTGGATATAATTTGGTTTAAACCATTAAAGGACATAAAATAAATAGAAAATTTGTTTGTTTCAGTGTAAGATCAAAATATATTTCACTCGTAAACACCATAATTTACATTATCACTCGTGGCTGCGCATGCGCCACTCGTGAAAATATTGCATTATAGTGTTTACTTGGTGAAATATATTTCGATCTTACACTGAAACAAACAAATATGCTCTATGCCTTGATTAATACCTATGTGACCCCCTAAAATGAAACATTACGGTTCGCTATAACAAAGTTCTACCAGATGGCTTCCACGATAGTTTACTGCAAAAGGCAATATTCAACATAAAGTTAACCATGGATCACAGATCCCTTAAAATTATCTATACAGTCTTTGTTAGGTCTATTCTTTAATATAACGATATTATTTGAAGAAATAGCAAGCCATGTAAGAGGAGAACAACTTGACAAGATTCAACACGACTGTGTTCATGTTTCTACTTACACAATGCAATAAGTTTCCCTTTTAATTCTGCATGAAGAATCTCAATGGGAAAATTTGTCGGATCGCAGATAACAGCGCAAAATTGTAAACAAAGTAGACATCTGAATAGTCATCAACTCTAACACCTCGAATAGCGGATCCTCGCTATAGTTTTCAAGAATGAAATACAACTATACTACGCAGTAAAGGGTCAATGGCCACTTTGTACTGCTTCAGTATAATAAGTGACCAGAACCTTGTAAGACAGTGTTCTGAACTCAGCAATATGTTTGTTGAGTAACGATATTTTTGCAGCAAACCAAATTCAAAACTTCACAGACGATTACAGACAAAATGCAACGCCTTCAATGTTCCTTTGTATTAGACAATAGTTATATCGTTCTAAAGTGCTTTAGTTGCAAATTGATGTGTTTTTTAAACCTGATGTACGAACTACACTCTGTCTGGGATTAACAAATTCCGATACAAATCTCGGGTAAATAATATATAGAGGATATTTGTTTGTTTTTCGTGAATATGGAATATATCTCACCTCGAATTTCAAATATGAAAATTTTCTCACTTCGAGGTGAGATATATTCCATATTCACTAAAAACAAACAAATTTCCTTCTTATTTACTTATCATTATGTTGAGATGCGCATTTTGCAACAAATTTTAATCTCAGCGCGGGAAACAGGCGCGCGTAAACAGACATGACGTCTGACGTGTTGTGACGTTAGAAAGACGCACACAACATAAAGTTCCATTTTATTTTATTTTTTGCTGCATAACGTTATGAAATTCTCATTAAGTAAAATAATTTGAATCGAGAAATATACTATAAAGAACAAAGTGCGACTACAATTTTCATCCTGTTTTAAGCAAATAATTTAAAAGTCATACACAATGTACAAGTAGATCGGAGCTATACCTCTCACAGTGTGAAAATATAGAATTCATATTTTCACAGTGTGAATGATGAGATATAAAAATATTTAACTGATAGAATACAGTATTTCATTAGTTTGCATAAAATAAAAAGGAAGTATTTCACAACGTAATCATAACTACTTTATGATAAAGGAACCTGTTCGGCTAATATATAGTTTTTTCAGGCGAAAACAGATTTGTCACCATATGTTATATCATGCAAGATTGTTTTTTCAGCGAAGCACGTAAATCCTAAACTACGGCCACCGTTGCCAAGTGGTATAAGGTGGCTGACGTTGAACCACTTGCATCGCACCACTGTGTGTTCAAAACCTCGCTTAGCAGTAGATTGTTTAAACTGAAGAAGTCATGAAGATAGCTTACAGGACATCGTTGCTTCTATATAGGTTTCCGCTGCACAGATGGGCATCTGGATTCTTTCTCCACCATCAAAAGCTAGAAAGTCACCATATGACATATTTATGTCGGAATGACGCTAAACCAAAGAAACAACCCAGTCGGATCTTGAAAGCTATAGCACGGACTTAATATACTGTACAATCATTTAATTTCTAGTATTATATTTCCTTTAAAGCAATATCAGAGAAGACATTTTTGGATATCAAATAGTTGAGTCAGTCAGCCAGCCATTGAAGCATCTTATAACTGTTCTATGACACCCTAGTTCGGACAATTCAGTTTTTAAAAATTGTATTTTTAGCAACATTTAGCAAATGTTCGTGGAAGAACAAACCAATTATAATCGCGAAATACAAAAACGATATCTCAGAACTTGAGTACAGATAACTCTGTCAGGGATCACTGTTTGATTTAGAGGTTGCCATTGAGAGATTATATTAATATTTTCTCAACATCACTCAAAGCACAATAAAGTTTTTGTTGAGAGCCCAAACAGAAGCATTTTTTCATGTTTTCATTTTTGAATTATACCTACTCCTATCGTCACAACTTGACACAGTTATATTTCATGACTGTAGCATTTGTTAATCTGCAATATGAGCTATTGCAAAAACATGTTTTTACTGATATCGCTTTCTCCGTCTGTAAAATGACGCATTTTAAGAATTACATTCTAACCCCTGCTGACTTTCTTGCTGGTTTATCTCTACCCGTCGCTTTTGTCCAAAATGTATTTGCGTTTTATGAATGTATTGTTTATATTTTTCAACTGTTTTAAATGTGTATGACATATTTGGAGATAGGAGACATCCATTCTAATTTTTCAAAGCCAGCACTTAAACTATATGATATCGCTTTCAATTTATGTTGAAGTGCGCGAGGTTGAAATGTGTTGTTTGTTTGACTCCTGCTTAACGCCAAATTCCAACAATTTACATTGTTAAGCTTACGTAACGGTTATTAGTCATCTTAACCGAGATTCCTGGATTATTTACATTATCTACCATTCACACAACTTCCTTTCGTGAATTAGGATATGAGGATGAATAACTTCAAACACGTAACAAACGATTTCCCTTCAAGACTAATGAGTTTGGGACGAATGAGTTTCAAAATGGAACAGACGACTTCCTTTCATGAATCATAGGATGAGGTTGCATGACTTCATTCATGTAACAGACGACTTCCCTTCATGACAATGGGAAAATGATAAATGACTTCAAACATGTATTGGACGACTTCCCTCATGATAATGGGATGTCGATAAATGACTTCAAACACGTATTAGACGACTTCCCTTCATGATAATGGGATGAGAATAAATGACTTCAAACACATATCAGACGACTTCCCTTCATGATAATGGGATGAGAAATGACTTCAAACATGTACTACACGATTTTCCTTCGTGATAATGGGATGAGAATAAATGTCTTCAAACACGTATTAGGCGACTTCCCTTCATGATAACGGGATGGGTGATTAGTCTTCTTCCAGTCGTAATGGAGAGCGGACGTCTAGCTAAAAATTCGAACTTTGAACCGTTTGACTTTATGTTCTAACTTATGAAATTGTGATGGTATGTTAACATATTTCTGTATTAGTACCGTAGTTGTTTCTGTAAAATCGACAAACAACTTCTGCACAGTTATTATTACATCATCATTTATACTAGATGATGAATTGAACGCTTTAATGATCACGTGAATAGGATGACTCAATTTTTAATTGGAAAATCTTCTGATAAAGTAGTTCCAAGAACTTGTCTACATACACGTGCAAGTCTGTAGTGAAAAAAGACGCGAAATAATTTGTTTAAAAATTTGGAACAAAAGCCAGTTAGGCCCAGCTTTATTTTTGATGTATTTACTATATACCATATTTAAATAACCATAATAAGTACATAAGAAACCTCAAAATTGCAAGCTGCAATGTAGAATTAAGTTCCTTAATTTCATTTAAACAAACGTACTACTGTCGCCTCTCTCGCGTGCGTCACGTGATTCGGGGGTACTGGAGCTTGGCACTTTCTCCGCTAGTCAGATGTGCGCGTTAACTGACATAATATCAACATGGAATCAAGCGTTTTACACGAACGGCTGTTTTATTCTGTCTTGATTTCCTTGTCTTTGTTGCATACTTTAAAAGAAAATTTACATGGTTAAAATTAAACGGCTAAAGAAGGATGTAGTGTACAACATATCATTAAAAAATAGTTTCTGATCTTAGATAAATTGTCATACACATGCATGCATATTCCAACACTCGACGTATCTGCTAAATAACTTTCTTCCCAGCCTATCAATTAATCGACGAAGCTACAGACATCAACCGTACCAGAGGTGACATTGTTTTAGCAATAAGTAATGAATCAGGAATTATTATAAAAAGAAATCTATAAACCAATGCAAAGACTCTCTTGCAGTTGGGAATGCATCAAAACTGCGGTCAAATGGAATGTATTTCAACTTAAATTTACATATTCAGTCGGAAAGCTGAAACAAAAATATGTACATTGCATTTATTAGTAATTTCATCAACTTTGATATCACAGAAACCATTGAAATTGAACTGAATTGAATTGAACTGAATTGGGCATCCTGAGTTTGTTTCTTAGCAATTATTTGATAAGTCATAGCAACCAGTCCGTGTGCTGTACAGTCTACATTATAACTAGCAAATACATAAAATTATTGATGATATTTATTCTCAAATAAAAGTAAATATTTGCATATCACGTGCGTGCCGTGTGAAAGTAGCAGGCACTAAAATATAACTTGATTTCGTAAATTGGAACGAAATCAATGAAAAACAGATACGAGTAGATGGTCTATGTGTGATTCACTGGAATAGTTAAAACCTCAATGTGCATATTACCCGTATTACCCGTATCAATCATCAGCCGATGTATGCAGACGGTGCTCTATACAATGCAACAAAAGCAATCTCCATATCCACTCATTTTATTCATTTATAAGCAGGAAAACTTTAAAGTACGTTTTAGAGTTCTCTATAACATAATTATGTTACTAGATGTAAAGTGGAGGTAATAATGTCTGTTACTGATTTAAAACATATAACATAAGGAAACGTTCTGGAGTGATTTACTTATATAACACAAACAATAAATTTCAACAAACTGCGTAACAATTTATTGTTATCAACGATTTTAAACATTATGTGGTGAATGTTTATTTATTGTTTCTGTGATAAGCAAAGACAATATGCTTAATGATATCTGTTCTAGTTGCCGAAAACAAGATTATATCTCCTGATTAAACAAATTGCATTAGCAAAGCTCGTGCAAATTTAGTAAAGGTACATTTACTTACAGCCAGATGTTGATCAAATTGAATTGTTGAAATTGTTTTCCTAAGTAACCCCAAAGTTCTGAAAAAAGTGTACAGTTTCCAGTTAGAAATGAAGAAAACAGCATAAATATTAATGTAGCATTATTAAAACAATATAGATGTACATAAGAAATAGATATTGGCTAAAAAATATTCATTTTTGTTCAAACATTCGTAGATATTTATTATTGTTGCGAGAACTTAACAATGTCAAACACACAGGAGAAATATGCTGTCCGTTATAGACGGGAAAGTATTAATTTGATAACCAGCTAGATGTGTGTTCAAAAGGAAACTGTTGCCCTCCCATATATGTTCAATTCTCCTGTCTCTGTACCGTCATATGTTACTTTGCTAACAATGCAAGAGTGAGTAAACTTTGATATTACCTTAGGTTGCGGGTATGATGCACCGGTCGAAACAAAACGGTACATACTTTGCACATCAGATATCTTTTTGTCAGAACCTTACGCTGCTTGTAAAAGAATTCCCTTAAATGTTCACAATAAACGCAGTCGCTTTGATAAATAAATGAAAATTTTAGACTTATAAGCTACGGTTAAAATGTTTAAGTAAATGTGCATGCATGTGAGTAGTCACAATCCGTGACTATAGTTACCTCCCCTGACGGTCCGTCCACAGAAAGTTATAATTACGTCACGACTTGGACTAGCATGCGAGATACTTCTTGTAATAACCTGCGTCTTTAACCATAACTCTCTATAACTCCGTCTATATTTTTCTTGCATATCGTATTTTACATGATATAGAATAAATAAAACAAAATGAAATACTTACTTTAAGGCATCTTTCTTACAGTGACGTAATAAAACAAAGCGCGGGAAATTAACTTCTGTAAGAAGAAATTGTGTCATGGCATTACGGCATAGTTTCTTCATTTGTAATGTAAAACTATGTTATTTTTACACTGAAATATCTGTTTTCTTAATCAAGAAATATACGACAGCCTAAGGAACAAAGATCAGCTATCAAGAAAATTGATTTTATCGAATCTTACTGAACAATAAATAATCAATGCACGAATCAAATAAACAAATATAATTTGTAAGTTGTCATTCACAAAATGTCACTTATCTCGTAAGAGGATGTCCAAATGGGTGTTGCCAACATGGATACAATCACTTGAAAGCACAAAGCTGGTGTGCAAGATATCATAAATTTAATCTACGAATAGGAAATTTATCTCTGTTTTTACTTTTTAATCTTCAGATGATCTATTGAAACAGATTAAGGAGTGCTTTCCTTTAAACAATGTTATATTATCATATAAGAGTATGTATGTTTTCCCGTGAGAACGGGAGTATGGGCGAAAATTGGATACTACATGACACGTTAATACCAAACAATAAGCACATTGTTAAGAATACGTGTTCTATGACGTAATTCCGTTATCTTTATTAAATTTATAAGTGTGAAATTCACATTTATCTTGCCTGCATATCATAAGCCATAACTAAGCGATAAAACAGGGAAGAATTTACATAACAAGCCTACTTCAAGTACTTGTCTAAATTGTATGACCAAATTAAAGCACACTGATTGTTGAGATACACATGCCAAGCTTTAAACAAATGTGGGAAAAGTTTTCCTTTTCCAAAAGTACTGTCACACATAAAATGTTTGCTGCTTCTGGAAAGTATATAGCTTATAACAATTTAATCAAAGGCCTGAATAGCCTGAGTCGGCTAATGATTGATGTACTGACAGTATAGTCTACCAGTTTCAGTTTGTTTTTAGTTTTTTTCTCAAAATTTCATAACACAGCTCGATATTTACCCAAAATATTATATCCGGATACGATTACACTTTTCTCCAGTTTGAACAATATATTTTACAAATTGTGATGATACGAAGACATTTAGCAGCAATTGGCAGTATCTGACATTGAAGTTTACGGTTAAATTACCTCTTATTTAAATCTTTTCATAAAAAAGTTATTTCGTTTCGCAGCCAAACATAGACGATCTACTTTCGATTTCAAAAACTACAAGAAAATACAATTTAATGTTTCGCCGATTTGTTTATTTCTCGAAAAATAAGAATTAAAATCATTTTTAATATCTGTAGTAACTAAACAAACCAGTAAGAGCTTCTTCTTCCGATAATTTATCCGTTTACTGACTGCAAAATTCATGTGTGTGTGTAGAAACCCACGCAAAGTTTATAAAAAATCATACGATGCGTGTATACGTTCAATGTGTGAGAATTAAGGCTGATCGGGATCGGCTATGTTACCTAACGCATCCAGACGATTCAGATTTTGTTTTTAAAAAAAGCATTGTGTGCATTTCTGTAATTTTATATACGTTTTTATATGCTTAGAAATTATTAGACATGCGTATTTGTATTATTTCTATACGTAATTTACGCTAATACGCATCTTATCTGGAGCCCTGTGGAACTAATTTTTGTCTTTCGCTGGATGTTACGCAAGCTTTGTAAGCCTGCGCAATTCATAAAATGCACATTTATGCTTAATGAGTTACATTCGAGTATTGCACAATTACAAGTCATAAATATGACAGATTACATCGTATATTGGTCATAACAAAGGGAATTCACACAACTTAACTTCATTCATGCAGTGAACTGTTTGAAGTTTGAGAAATCTAATGGAACTACATCCCTTCACTGTGTTATTTGGTCCGTTTAGACTTAGAGAATCGTTGGATAGCAAGGACTCGTCAAAACGATTTCATCGTTTAGCCGACTCAAAAATAGGACAAGTTGTTACTTTCATTTGCAGCAGACATTGAAAATTAGTTTTATGTTTAATTCCACATCCTCAATAAACAGAGAATTAAATGGTTACATTTAAATATTGTGTTCGTAAGATAGGAGGCTAGATAAATTGATTGTCAAAAATGACTTAGATAAGAAAACATGAAATACAAAAACAATGGTAACCAAAATAGTCCAAAGTCCATAGTCATATTGACTTCAAACAATAGCGTTATACTTAAGTTGTTTTGTTTAATTTCCTACAAATTTTGCCATTTCTTAGGAAATTATATTCACCGAATGCTACTCCCGTTTCAACTGGTAATATGTTTTGAATACTTACTTAAAAGTTTATAAAATGTTATCCAAAAAGGCTTCTTTGTGTAAAATCTGATGTGACGCCTTTTGTGAAGCATATTTAAGTATTCTGTAAAGGTTGTGACACATTTATGAATTGTTGTATTTCATGTGTATATATCTATTTAATTTAATCCACTACTAGTAATATATCTTTGTTATTCTAATATTGTTAAACAGGACAGATTTGACAACACGAAACTATTAACTGAGATCAATTAAGATTTTCTGACGTCATATTGTTAACATGTATAACTCATTATTATGGACAGTTAATAGAAATAATCATAAGATAATTTCTTCTAGTTACAATAGAATCATTAAGTTAATTTTAAGACACGAATAGGCATAAGACTGGCAGTCAAGGCAGGATAGGAGTGAATAATCAATAATCATTAAGTATTTCTGGTTTCATATCTTTATTCACGTAACAGATTTTACATGATTATTTCAATGTTCTTCATGACAATAAAAATCAGTTTACGTGCTCGTTTCCTGTTGTTACTTTTAATGTTACCTTATTATCATCTTTGACATATGG
This sequence comes from Mercenaria mercenaria, assembly GCF_021730395.1. Taxonomy (NCBI): domain Eukaryota; kingdom Metazoa; phylum Mollusca; class Bivalvia; order Venerida; family Veneridae; genus Mercenaria; species Mercenaria mercenaria. The sequence goes on along the minus strand of NC_069377.1, from coordinate 4,096,756 downwards.
AAACATCTCCATTTGTAATAATGACCTATTCATGGCCTGCAATATGGTTGCTATGGAATCTGTTGAGTAAAATGAACCGAGCATGGATACATGGTCTACGATTGTCATTTCACAACTTTTTGCATATGCGGGCTTTGTCAAAAGAAATTTTTGTACATGTTTGAAAACAAAGTTAAAAACTTAAGCTCTATAGCCCACTTACTCATTATTGAACATAATTCTTAGCCTGCTAGAATATAAAGGAATAGCTAAGATTCGTAGATGTTATAGTTTCTATATTGGACACAATTTTATGGGTCGTTTATGTGCGAAGTATTAAATTAAAGTGATGTCTAATATTCTCCAATATAAATAATACTCTCCCGACAATCCTAAATCTTATAAAGATGGCATACTATTTAGCTAGGTTTTCGGATTTTACTCTAGTAAAATCGTACTGACTAGTAGGAAAACGTAGTGAATTGTGATTAACACCCAGTAAAAGGTATCAATATGTAGTTAAAGCGTAACACTATGCCGCATTGTTAACCGGCCTGCCGATGTCAAACCGGGCAGTACATAATAAAACGTAGCGCGCTCAAGGTAAAACTTATTTTCACCAAGGTCAGACAAAATGTGGCAATGCGTAGGGATTTGAAGCAATAAATACTTCTGAAAACCTGACAATGATTGGGGTTGATCTCAAAAATGTAATATTCAGTGCGTCGGAAAAACTAATCGAAACAAGGAAAAGAGTAGTGCCGAAAAACACACTAAATAAACTGTAAAGTTTTAGTTATATAGCGGTGTTTATACCTTAGTGATTGTAATTCTAATATTTTATCCAATATTAGAATTATCAGTAATTCAGAGAAATGATTCATTTCAAATGCTGAGTAAGATATAATATATTGACTGCCATGATTTCTCAGACTTATTTTATATGTTGAAATAAATCTTTTTTTTAATTTAAGAACAAAGTGTACTGAGATATTTTCTTGTTAATCCAATCCTTTAGGAACTTTTTAAAGACTTTTACAATCATATAACTGAAACCTGCCTCTATGAGTAATGTAAATCAATAAATGCTATTCTGTTGTTTCTAGAGAAACATGCCAGACAAAGTCTTAAATAATGCAAAAATACATCTCCTGATGTCTGTTCTATGGTGGATGTTTGTCTTCATCCTGTCTTTCTTTACCTTGATTTATAACATAAAACATTACGTTATCGTGTTTTTTAAAACCTACATTACAATTCTATTAAACGCTATTTAGACTGATGAGTTCTCAACCCTATTGTTCTTGAACATTTCCATTGCTATTTTGCTTTTTGATTTAAGATGAATTGGCTCTTATTAAAATAAAGAAGCACGGTTTTAGTTTATACAGATTGCACCAGTCATTCTTCTGTATGCGTGTACATATTGAATAAGGTATAGATGTATATCAAAATGTCGAAAGGCTTAAGAAAAAAGGCTCAGATACCTAAAAGTAGCTTACATGGAATCAGTGTAAAAATACCAAAATAATCTGACATTATCTATAAGTGTTTTTGATATAACACTTTGGTAAAATTATTTTTCTTCAATTATTAAAGATCCACTGGATCATAAGGAACGTAAACGAGCAAAATAATGCAGACTCGGTGCAACATCTCACAGGTACAATAGCACTGACGTAAGAGAAAGTCAAAATATAAGAAAGCATTGAATGAACTGCAAAATCACAACAGCCGTTTAACAGCCGTCACATGGCGCTTAAGAGGATTCATCAAATATCTAACTTAAGGAAATTCTTCAGAAGCATAGTGCACAACTAGGCAAAAATTACAGAGTGTGTTGATTGACATTGTTAACACAAAATATATATGCATAATACTCATCCCCCCTCTCTCTTTTGTGGGGATATCTATGCTGCTTTTACATAGATGTCAAAATAATCGGTATCTTTAATGAGGTAATTAGGCACTAGGCAGATGACTTTCATGACAAGATGTTTGAAATATGTATTTCTTGTTGTTTGATGTGTCCAGTAGGTTTAGTTTGCCGAAAAACATGTTTTACAGCTCTTGTCTAGTCTAAGGTGCCGACTATAGATTATGTACATCAACGCTAAATGAAAACAATTTCGCTTGTGTAGAATTGCTTAACCTTGTTTCGTATATGGGAGCGATAGAATATTATGCATTCTTGTAATTATTCTCTAGGTTTTGACATGTGTAGTAGTGGTGTGGGAAATACACTGCAACTGTTTACATTTGGAAGGAACATAGCGGTAGTTAAAACAAGATCATCATTCTTAAAGGTGGCATGCAACAAGTCTGTTTATTTACCTCAGTAAAAATTGTTTATGTAAACAAACATCAACGAAACATTAGTTAGTGCGCGTAGGTTACATTTTCTGGTAATCAGTCGCCGTTTCATCTCTTTGTCATATGCCTTTCTCACTCATTTAACATGGTTATGTTTTGAAGAGATTTCCTTCCAACTGAACTTTGAGAAAGTACAGACATTCACTAGTAAACAAACTATCAACACTGCCCAATCAGTCTAGCGTCTGAGATATCTTCATAGGGATGGTGAACACATTGAAAATAATAAGATAGAAAATATGAATAAAGCTATGGAAATACACTTTGAATGGAAAGAACTCAATAAAGCAAAATACTAGCCGAGCCTATTCGTGCGAGGATGTGGAAATTGCTACACCTCTAACGCCCAAAAGAACGCCTTATATGGAATTCTCCCTTACAGAAAAAAGCAAAATATTACAAAGATACATTGAATGGTTTCCGTGAGGCCAAAGGATAATAAAATATAAAAAGAAACAAGTAAAAGGAGGCCCTTTCAGGCCGTCATACGGTATATCAAGACTGTTAACATGATAGTAAAAACACTTCGGAAAAGTAGTACAGAACTAGTCAAAATAACTGTACACTGGGTTACACGAACGTTCGTCTTAGCCATCGTACATTTTTTAAAGTTTAAATCAATTTTGTTGAAACAAAACCAAATAACCACAAAATTCTGAAGTAAAATACACCGAGAAAGCTTTTGCTCGTCAGAGATTGCTTGGAAGACTGATATAACCTTATTTTTTGCAAGTCTGTTCTCTGTAGAAAATTGTTTTGATGCCCGAAAAATACATCCACAAGTTGTTGTTGACTGCAGGAAACAATGAAGATAAATATCTTTTCGTGAAAACAGAGTGTGAGCATCTAATTATAAACAAAGTGGCAGCCAAAACGACGTTATCAATGACGGTATGTAATTTAGCGTTCGAACGCAAATATAATATAATAGAAATTTGAAAATTAATACGCCCACCATTACACAAATATGTCTTTAAAATCCAATATATTATAAAATAAGAGCTGAAAAACAAAGGCTAACCTTGTTTTGCTTTGTGCCCGACGTCTCTGTTCTGCTGAACATTAATAAATAATTTTAATTTGTTGCCAAGTGAAGATTTGTCCGAAGTTCAGTTGCATGCCGCATTACCCGTCCTCACCAAACAAACGATAGACGTGAGTTATACACACGCCATAACGGCGTCGTTTTTAAAAAAATAAAAAAAAACAGTCCGCCAAGCTTTATCAAGTCACTGTCCTACATTTAATAAAGCAATATTTATCTTACCCCTTGATGTTTGCCTTTATTTTGCATGAAGTTTGAATAAATTCAGATATTGCGAGGGAATTAGGGCTGAATCGATGTTCAGTCTACACTGTTCTGAAAAGATAAAAAGAAAAACAGTCCGATGCAATCTTTACCTATACTCTGCTAAATTTCAAAAATTTCTAAAATGGACTGGTCTATCATTCAATTTGGGCAGTATCATTTATTATTCGAAGGGATGTTCAATGAAAATTTACTGACTGATTAGCGTATAGTGCAGATTATGATCAGCATGCACGGAAGTACGGGCTGACCCTGGTCTGCACTGATCGCAAAGGCAGATTCACTTGCCGCCAGCAAACGTTGACGGGTGGGATAAACGAACACTTTTGAGGTTAGTAAATTGTCATAGAACTAAATCATCTTCCGAAATGTTCTTGAATTATTAATCAAAACAGAGTGAAAAGTGTATTGTCCGTGGCATTAAAGGTATATCTTTACAGGAATCAATTTCATCGGAAAGTTGTTCGTAAGAACATACGAATAAAGTAAGTTTACATTAATTTTAGACTTGCTCGGACCGATGGTAAAAGAAGCTAGGGTGTCAAAGGTCAGTGTTCTGATGAGTGTAAGGTAATGATGATAATGATAATGTTTTGCTTGGCTCTGCCAGGATAAAGAGTGGGTTCCTATTGTATCACATTTATTGGTGTGACATTTGCGAATAGAAATATTATTGCAGACAAATACATAGAAATGTATTAAGACCAGCATTGGCTATATGCAGCCCGTCATTTCTGTAACAAACACTAAATTGTGCAGGGCGATAATGCAACAGTATACAGTACACGAATTGATAAAGCTTATAAAAATGAATATGAACAATATTCCTTTTATGTACTGGCTTGCACAGTCACCAGATGCTAACATATTGAAAATTGCTCGCTCTCTGAAAAGATTAAAATTAGTGATATTCAAAACGTTACTGAACTTGAAAGAGAAATACGTCACATACTGAGACACTTCTTTATACTACCTGCAAAAATTTATGGTGGCTGGTTTCTGCCATGTCGTGTTGACGAGGCGAAAACTCGACAAAAACTTTATTTGTCGGGTTTTCTTGTCTTCGTGTTGGCGGGCGAACACACGAAAACACGAAAATACTTTATTTGTAGTGTTTCGTTATTTCGCGTTGTCGCCCTGCCGGCACGAAAATACGAAAATTAGTTTATTTGTCGAGTTTTCATATTTTCATTTCGGTGTCTTCCTTAGTCAAGCAAAAAAAAAATAGAACAAAAATGGTAGTTTTACTTCTTTCATCAAACAGTCTTTTTGCATTATCATGTATTCATACTATCGTCACAAACGTATTTAACATGTTGTGTATATATGTTGTATTACAAAACCATTTAGATAAAAAATCCTGATCATGTAGATAGATATATGTTGCTTAATTTGGCGGCCTTGCCGCTAATTTTAGGCCGATAGGCCGCCAGGCCGTTAGGCTGTCAGGCCGCTAGGCCGCCAACTTCAGCAACATGATAGATAGGTAAAATGTTCACATTTTGAAAATTAGGTTTTTAGATTTAAACGGCGATCGATACATTTTGAACAGCCCGCAGAGCTAGAGGATCCCAGCTCTTTAACTGGAAGAAGAGGTGTAAAGGGAGCACTGTATATTGATGTCATATGCCGTTAATACTACGCGAAAAGTGAGTGCTAGGTTGGCCGTTTTATTACTGTGAGTTATATTGGCTATCATCAGTCCAGATCTCTTTGCGCGTGTATGCATTTCTAACGGAAGACGCAAAAAAAGAAAACACGAAAACTGGACAAATAAGGTCGACGGGGCGAAACGTGAAAAATCGACAAATACCTTGTGTTTTCGTGTAAGCGTGACGAAGTCACGACAACACGATAGCAACGTCAATGCGACATATTTATGTCCGACAACAAAAAAACTCGATGAATAAATAAGTCGTGTCGGCGCCCTCTAAACGTCGATTTTTCGTGTAAAAATGTGTCGAGTTTCCGTGCTTTCGTGTTTTCGTGTTATCGTGTTTTCGCCTCGACAACACCCATGACAGAAATCAGGCACCATAGAAGTATACCTAGACGAACGGAAAAAATAGTACGAGGAAAACTTATACTTATGTTAAAATTGCGGAAAACTTGCTTTTACTTAATGGAATACTCTGAAAAGTATAAGAATAATTGTAAAAAAATGCGAAATAATGCCTCTTTACGACAATAAAATGTTCGATTAAATCTCAATGAACTAACTATTGGATTTAAAATTTGTCATTCCATTCTTTCAGTATTTTGTGCATCTTTAAAATTTGTTTTATCCTTACCTGTAAAGTAATAACGAATATTTAAACATAAAAAAACACTGCAGAGCTAAATGCTTTAAATAATTTTCTGTGATTCATTTGGCGTCTAAATTGTAATCAGCATTAAAAGTACAGTGCCATTTGCATGGTTTTATGAAATAAATCAAGATTTTCGTGCCTTTGTCGAAAAATCAAATACAGTTATTGCCTCTATGTTACGATTTGGCGGCATAAGAACAGTCAACATTTCATTATCGACTGTCTCCTTTGTTTTACACACTTATTTAAACATTCATGATTGGTTTAGTGTTGGTTGGGTCTATATACCAAAATACATTATACAGAGGCATTGGGCAAGTTTCCCACATTCCTGAAGACCAATTCACGACTTGTTTTGCTTCAGTTTAACGCCGATTTTCAACAGTATTTTTGGTTGCGGGTGTATTTCTGACAATCATAGCATCTTTATTTGATTCCGAATCACATCCAACGGATGTTCATGTGCTACACAAAATAGTCCCATTCATGAACAATGCGGATGAATTATCAATGAACAAGCAGTTCTATTTCAACCTGTATCCACTCGCACTGACCATTAAGATTATATAAGATCTATCAGTGATAAGGTATTCAAGCCCATGGTTACATCATAAGCTGGGTCAGGCAAAGTTCATCTTAGATATGAGGCACATTAAATTTGTATTTGTTTCTCATTCATGTATATTCATAAACTGGCATTTAAACAGAAAATTAATCTACCAAAATCCGCAACCATCGGACATTTCAAGGCATTGATAGTTGTAGCGGCGAACAGTTAACTTTGTCAGTGTTCCTGGATTCTACAAACCTGTTTTCCGCAAGTAATTGTCAACTTCCCCACATGAATAGAATGATTTCAGACATACAGTCTTTTACCAAATCGTCACGAGAACAAACTTCCAGCCCGAGGATGGAACTCACAGTCCCGTGATCTGTATATCTACGCTCTTCCTATTGAGCTAAGTCAGCGGATATTCACACTTCTAAATACATGAATATTTCTATTATTTCCCTCTACAACTATAATTTTGATAGACGCACCGCTTGAGTACAGCAGGTGTTTTGCTTACTTTGCAAATTGTAAGTGTTACAACCTGGAATTTAGAGATAGAAAAGAAATATCACAGCAACTTGTGCATACGCCTTTATCTATCATCTGTCAACACAAGTGAAACACCTGCTCTTACAATGCAACCACTGCTGCTTCACTAAATCTGACGCCTATCTAATATGCTACACAATGTGTCAGTACTGCCCTTACTGATTAATCAATGCCTATTAAATGAGTCAACAATTTAAGAGTTAAAGGGAAAAAATAAAATCTTAACTTTTGACTTGCATTTCTCTTTTATTTCAACAATAAAGAAGTTTTTTAAAAAGGGTAAAACTGAATGTTGACATTGAGGCTGGGGTCTTGATTTTGATACATCATCTTATTATAGTGTTTTTTGTGAAATTGTTTCAAGGACGAAGTTATCGGCTGGACAAGATTTTGAACACATACGGACTCCAGGATACTCGTGCACACATACGCGCGCGCACACACACACGTACACTCATGGACAGTGGTAACACTGTATTCATAATCGTCCAATAAAATGGAATTAGAATAAGATATCTGCACTAAATAGTTTGAAAATGCAGGTACTTCCTCTCTACCTATTATGAGAACAGTTTTTCAGCAGTTCTACAAATCACTTTAAGTATTGTATTAAGATAAAAACAAAAAAGACGAAAGTTGATTGACTGTTTCCTATCAAAGTGATTAGCATCGGCAGTTTACACGCTTCTACCATTCTAGAATGCTTCAGTGGCGTAAAGCAAAACGGTATCATTGTCTGATATATGACTGCACGAGCGATAATCGACGTAATGATAGATAGGCCGCAATGTATCTTGTGCATATGATAGAATTGAATTCTGTCTTACATTTTTCGTAATAGGTAACTCAGTTGTGTTCGTGACAGTTCAAATTCCTAGTATAATAGGTTTTTTTTAATTTGTCTTCTTTTAAAATTTGTGGCTTTGCTATTGAACAAAAAGTTATAAACAGTATGATGAATTAGTTGGAATCGAATTTTACCATTTGACAGTCAAACAGTAGTTGTACGAATATCAAATTAAAAAAACAACGTAAGAGTAAGTGTTGTTTTAAAATTAAAGGATGTTTTCAATTTCATGTCCATTTCAAGGACAACGCCACCTTTTAAGTTCTAAGTTAAGTAATGTTTCCTTTTTGAAAATATTCGCTAAAAAAACTTTTTCTCGTCTTTTGTTTGACTTGACGAATTACTTCTTGCTATCAATATTTCACATTTTACCATAAAGGACAGTTCAGTAAATTGTGCAGAGAAGCGCTGTGATATATCACGATCAAATTTAAGCAGATAACAAACAATATATGTAAAGATTTGCCTTTGCCACTCCATATAATCCGTTGGTGGTCGTGATTTGTGATTTACTGAAATATTTGTTTGCTTGGGTTTTTTACATTCAAGATTTTATTTTTCTGAAGAATGTTTTAGTAAATTACAACCATTTTCTCATTCTTTTTAGATGTTCTAGTGCTCAATGTGCTGGCAAATATACCGTTAGTTGTAGGTTGCTCTAGTTGCAAAATTGCAATTACTACAGAGAAATGAAGAAATTAAATATGAACTGCCAACACCTTCTTCTAAATATCTAAATATTTAGCTCTATGTTACAGGGAATAAAGCATCGAACAAAAGGTCTACAGAGTAATAAACATTTGCAAAAACACATCGTCTTTCATTGTGTATGACGGGACAGATGGAATTCACCATGATAAGCAATTCTTAAAGTCCACTTGGACTAAGTTGCTTTGATACTTTTCAAATTGCCTGTTTCGTCGGGCTTATCATGGTGTTTCTCTTGCTATTCTGCTTATTTCTGTTGTTTAATTAGCATGCCATTTGTTACAATTGTGTATGTAAGGAATTCACCTGACAGAGACTAATCTTCCACTGTTACTTGAGACAATGGATTTGAGAATGAAGTGAGTTTTTGCGAACGAGATGTTTATTTATCAAGTAAAGATATGATACAAAATTAAGATTTATGTTGCCGTAGATATTGAACTGATGCAGTGAAAATTTCTGTAGCAAGGTCTTTTTTAAGGAATTCTGGAAAAAAAGATAACTTTATGATAATTACAGTTATAACCACCTAGAAATTTTGAGAGTGTCTTAATTGTGTTATATCTGCATTAGTGGGTTTTTTTGTTTGTTTTTTTTTTTTTGTTGTTTTTTTTTTTTTTTTTTTTTTTTTTTTTTTTTTGTTATAGTTTATTAGTGTGTATATTTATATAGTCATCTTGAAGATATTGCCAAACATTTTTCCGGCTTCCGAGGCTAAATCATTCGCTGAGCAACAGCTACAGATGATAACTCTCAAATACTATTATGCTGTTATAACATGTTACGGAGAAAACGATGAAAATATTTATTATCATACTGAAGTCATTATTTTGATAAAAACTTACTGTTGTACATAACATTTCTTTTTTCTGAACAGAAAAAAAAACTGTTCAAGTGTATAAATTCATACAGGAAGGGTTAAAACGCCATTTTCAACACAGCTAACTTTTACACTTGTCTTTTGCATATTTTAGTATATTATACTGATCGAGTGCTTGACTTGTTAACCCGTCATGATATACTTATAGAAGATTACTTATAGCTACAAATGTATCTTCGACAATACATCTAGTTATCATGCACCTAAGAGTCAATAAAAAAGTGTGAATTTGGTGCATTATTCCTTGAAATTTCTTAATAACCGTACAGTCTGGTGGAGTGTGTGTACCTTTAAACATTTTAAAACTTTAAGATTCGAGAACAGTGTGGTTGTTTTCCATTTTCTCATTTTTTTTTTACTTTTAATTTATCTTTTTGATTTCATTATATTTTTTATTATAATAATTATATATTTATTTTGGGGGGATCATGAAGTCCACTCAATTCTTAAGTATAATTGAGCATTTTATTGCACCACGGTTACCACCCAAACGTGTTGATCCTTTACTGTTGGTGTTATGCATGTGTTTTTCTTACATTATTGATTTATTGCACTCATTCTGGTAATTAGCATTGACAACTTACACGATTACACCGTTCCAGACTATTTGAGTGGGAAGATAAGAAGGTTTCATTATTTTATGCACGATTATCAAGAGTAATAACAGATTTCTCTGATATATATCGGATATTCCGTCACGTAACTTATGAATATGATATACATTAAAGCAGTTCATAAATCCTGATAAGTTAGCAATATCATTAGTATGTCAGTATGTGATTACAACGGCCAAGGTGAACTGCAAGGTAACTTTCTACATAACAAAAACATGTCAAAGTCAAGTAAATATATTATAGTCCACAATATATAACACTAATACACTGGTGAAGACGTTTTGTTTATAAAGCAAGTTTGTATTAAAATGTAATACTATGAAATTCCGTTCTCATAAATTAATTTTAGATGTCTCAGTTACACTGAATTTGGTTGTATTGAACTCTTTACACGTAACTGTAGCCAAACTTGAAAACGGCACTGTATGTATATAATAATGAACGCTTAAAAAGATGGAAAACAAAATCACATTATAACCCCAATATAGTGTTAAGTATTTAGAAAAAAGTATCATTTATCTGTATATTTGTGGTCTTATTCTGAAGTGGTGGCCGTCTTGATTTGAATGAAGAGCATCCAAACTGTTTACGGAATGCTCCATTGTCTAATTTCAGGTGCTCAAAATGAACATGGCGGCACGTACATATGCATAGCTTTATCCAATCTGTGTTTTTGATTTTGAAACATTTTATACGTGTGTATTAGAGTTAAAAAGAAAGAAAATACACTTTCATGTAGGACTGCTTTTACTGGCTACATCTCAGCTTTCACAAAATATTTTTGCGCATGCTGGACTGCCAAAATATCTTAAGTCTTCACAAAATCTTACAGCTTAAGAGCGTCTAACAATCAGTTGACTGAAAGAAGTTTTAGATTTGGACCACTATTGAAAAAGATGTGACATTTTAAAATTCAAGAAAATGTATATAACCGTGAACCATGTTAGTGTGTTTAGTGACGTCATTTATACACTCTGTCTAATTGGCAGAAATCGTTCAGACAGATTATTTAATATAAAGTTTTGATTTTTAGGACAGATTAATTTGTATAAAAAGTCTTGATTTTTAAGACAGATTAGTTTATATAAAGTCTTGACTTTTAAGACAGATTAATTTACCTAACTCTTGATTTTTAAGACAGATTAAATTATAATAAAAAATCTTGATTTTTAAGACAGATTAATTTATGTAAAATCTTGATTATTAAGACAGATTTATTTATATAAAGTCTTGATTTTTTATATAAAAAGAATGATAACTTCTTTCACTGCCTTAATATTTCAAGGCAGCCTTTCAACAGGAATTAACACTGAAACGACGTTGTCTTTCAAAGAAAATAATTGATAGAAGACAGGAACAGTTGCCCTTCCTTTAGTTAGTAAGAAAGATCATCGATACAGATTTTTGGTGGCTGCTGAGAAATCTTGTCAGTTCTTAAGACCATCCTAACAACACAACCAAAAATAGTTCCAAGCTTTCCAGGTAAACAATTATCTACACAACGTGCTGAATATGCAAAGCTACAATATATGCCTTAATACCATTTTTAATGTAAATTCGGCGACTAAAATCAATATAAACTGAAGTCAACGTTTTAATTAAAACAACCACGTGTATGAATACAAATATGCAAATTTATGGTCACGTGAATAAATGATGACCTCATATCACCTGAACTGGAGCGATGATATTGATTAGCTATTGCATAGTACTGCCCCAGAGGTCACGTAGCTTATAACGTAGAAAAGTAGCTTATATATATAGAGACCTAGCCTAGGAATCCAGAACTCCCGAAATTTAAGGCTTTATTTGATAAAGAACAATGACTTCTGCTAGCAATAATCCGCGGCTAAAAATAGAAACGGAATTTCAACGGAAAAGTTTCCAAACATTTCCCGTTCATAGACAGCTTTTCCAGCAAGTTGTAACACTTTTCAAATATGTCAGAACAAACTTAAATGTTCGTCATAGCTATCAAATTGTAAAATATTATACATTGTATTAATGCTACCCTAGTGATCTAAGAATGTTACTGAATTTTCGACTGCATTGTCTCGTTTTCGTTTCAAGCCCGCAAAACATTTGATCACATGTTAATTAGGCTATTCATAGAAAATCGATAATCAGTAGTGATATGGATTTCTTCAGGCGTTGATACTGCCAATTAAAACTAATTAGCGCAAATTAAGTGACATGATTTATGAACAGGACAGTAATGTTTGGATATAACTTGAACATGTACAGTTCATCGTTATATCAAGAACAAAATATACTAAAACATGCTTAGCAATACGAGAGTGAACAAAAATAAAAGAACATTCAGATAAAATTCATTCGATATTGTTTGCAATGTGAAATGCCGTGAGAATCAAAGACATGTATGTTTTCTAAATAATATTCCCAGCTCACGGATAATCTTCCTTCAGCAAATGTACAATATAAAATACTATATGTATGCATAGATACACATGTATTCGGTACAATTTCGTCTGACAAAACACGAATAATCAACGTGGAAACCCACAGGTCGCCCAAGCTGACAAACGTTGCAAGCTCGCTTTGACTAAGTGGGGCTACTGTATCACGATTTCATTAAAGTGAAAGTGGGCGCAGCGAGGATACTAATACTCGCCTTTTTGAAACGGCAATCTGTCAGACTGTAGCAAGTCGTCGGATAAAAGATTTGACCAACTTAAAAATTGAATTGTTTCAAGACAGATTATGCTAACTTCAGCTAAATTCATCCGAGTCGCACCATGAGAAAAACAACATAGTGCATTTGTGACCAGCATGGACCCAGATCAAACACTCTGGCCAGGATCCTTGCTGTTCGCTAACGGTTTCTCTAGTTGCAATAGGCTTTGAAAGCAAACAGCATGGATTCTGACCAGACTGCGCGGATTCGTTTCGCGTTACATATTTTTCGACGTTTTTCTCGATCTGACTAAAGTTGTAAGCTTGTCTGACTTAATGTCTAGCATTTTTGCGAAACCTGCTGTTATGTCTAGCGAACTTTTGAATATAACAGATGGAGTGATAATTAATGCACCTCTAAAATACACTGGCTGCAGACTTAACGTTCTGAGATGCATTTATGGTGCATGTTTGTGTTGTTTTCTTTCTCATGAAAACCACAGCTATCTGATACGGACTAAATCAGTGTGTATAATAATTCATGACAGACACTGCCCAAAAGCTTTAAAAAGAAATCTTAAAAGCTGAATGATTTGGAGAAAAAGCTTGTATTATTTATTCATAGTAAAACATCTTCGATGCAATTCATGTTGTAGTTTTCGTCAGGATCAAAACTGTTCGTTAAAGACTGAATCAGTGTGTATGTAAACAATGACTGGCAGTGAAAAAGGATTAATTTTGAAACCAAAGCCGAATATTAAAAAAATGCAAAAAATGTTCTTATGGTTTATATTAACAATTCCTCAGTTGCCGCTTTCTTTGTAATATTTTGAACATTGATTAGCAGCCACCATCAGCGCTTTGAGCACTTTGATTAAGAATCGGATTGTGCAATACGGTACAAAAGAAAAAAACGAAGACCACCAAAGCATATTTAGTAGCAAAAATAAAAGTATGTTTACAGCAATGCTCTTATATTTTATGGAAGATTTCCTTTAAATACTGTGGTAATTGATGCACAAGATGTTTATAACAGGCGGGTACAATAAAGATCTGTTGAATAAGTCTAATAAAATTAATGCAGCAAAACACTGGTGAAAGTTTACAAAAAATGTAAATGATATCTTGTAAAAATATGTCTGAAATTTACAATTGATTTAAAATTCATCTGTAGTGGCAAACAGGTTGTTTGACATAAGCAGTCACAAATATGCAGAAAGGTCGTAGCTCTTTTGCGGTGAATTAAAGTGCACTTATGAATCACAAGGGTCATATTATTCTTATAAAGAAAAACACCACTGTATTTAGTATTGTCTGGCTAAATATTGGCTCTAATTATCAAACAATTTGTTGTAGCAGGATCAAGATTCTATAAGAAGATGCACGTACAGTGATATTATATGTGTAATTAAATTTTAAAACAACCATTGAGCATCTTTCACGAAGGTTTTAACTTCCGTCTTCAGTTATCTGTTAAGAAGCCGCATTGGCCATAGACTATAAATGTTTGACATAACTATAACATTTTAATTCGTCTGTGTGATCCTTGGAAAAAAACATTAAAATATGATTTACTTAAAGAAGATTTTTCGTAAAAAAAAAGTAAGTTTAAATTCTGTAGCTTTGTGAAACAAACAGCTGTATCATTTACCATAATGAACTTAAGTCAAACATAACACGGTGTCGTTCTCTATCTCCGCTCACTTTGTCCACATAATTGATGTAATAGTAAATACGAAAACTGATTTATGTTTTGCCTGTTCAAGAGAAAAGGACAGTAACTGTTTGCGTACCTGATACGTACCGTGTAAGCGCAGCAGCCGCTTTTCTGCTGTCCAGGCTTTTAGTTTCATATCAAAGAAGTTGTCATACTCTCCTTTTCTCAAATTCTAACGGTACAGAAAAAATAATCATTTCTTGGACAAAGTAAAGTAAAGAATACGTTTTTTACCTATACCTGTGCATTGACTATATCTGCCACACGCAGTCAAGCCAGTGCTCAGTGACATGTTATTTCCAAGATCTTAAAAACTTCAAATTCATTCAGGTTTTGGAAATGAAATAAAAGTGAAGAAACTACTTCTTCGATACCAGGTTTTATGCTTTTTAATTTCCCTGACAGAAATTAAGTGGTGGAAACAGAGTTATTAATTTTAAACATAGGAAAATGTACCTGAACTGAACTTCAAAACACAAGTATCAGTTAAATTAAAGTTTACTTTTCATAACTATTGTACATTTGAATATTCTTTTCTTAAACATGTTTTCATTTATGAAAACAGTTAGAAGTTATTGCCATGTGAATAAGTTAGACCAGAAATAAAATGCATTGGTAAATGTTTTCTATGGTTATTATTTTATTTTGACAACCATTTATAACGTAATTCAGATATAACTTTCATTATTTAAGAAAATTCAGTGCCTCATCGTCAAATCAATTATATACCTGTATCCATCTCAAAAAGCCCCTATATTTATAACAAAATGGAAACTGAAAGAAACGGCCTGGACATGTCTCTTAAATAAAGCACGGCTAGAATAATTGATTCCTATTTAAATGTTTAAAATGAAAGAATTATTACGAAAAAGTACCATTCTAATATACTTGTCTCTGTTAAAACACGCTCACTCTAGAATGACGTCAGGTTAACGTGCGGTGATGTCAAAGTGTTTTTGCGACCAAGAAAGAGCGCCACTTTATTTCATCTACTGTTTTAGATTAAAGGCATATTAGAATTGAAATAATTTATAGCAAACCGTGTTTTAACACTATTTATGCACGATGGGCGGTTATACGTCGGGCGTTATAATTTCACGAGGGCACTCTTTTGCTATAAATTATTTCTTAATTCTAGAATGCACCAATGGCAGAGGAAATTGCTCTGTGATCTGATTTATGATTTGCACGAGTGATAACAGGTTTTATTATGGATATTGTATTTCCAAGATGGTTATTATACATGATTTGCGTGAAAAAAATGAGAATTATAAGTATCTGGTTACAAAATTACATAGATAAGGCCCAGACGATGTGTTTACTGTCTAAATATATTTTGAAATTAATGTTGCAGTATGTACAGTACTTGATGTATTAAGACGAGTTTAGACCACACATTGTTCGTACAATGTAAGGCAGTTATTATTATGTTTTTAAAACTCTACTGAAAAGAGATTGACTGAATAAGTTTGCAGATGAAGTTGTGAAAATATTAATTCAGGAGTGGCCTTAATTGTCCATATGTCATCTTGTAGAATAGCTGCATTATACCAGTATGATCGGAATGATTTGCACAGAGTTCATGTGGGAGAACGAAGTAGGTTACTAGGATGTGGTGGGTCTTTAAATACAAAATTGTTTTTATCCGATATATTTGAAGAACTAAGGCTAGTTTCGCGTAAGTAGCTAAGCAGAATATCCTTGAACTCAACAACTTTCGACGGCTGTACGATTGCCAGACATTTTAAGTTCGAGTAAGAACCATTGCTGTCCATGTCTAACATCCGTTAATATACGAGTACATGTGTTTCATATGTTGATGTGAAGTATGTAAACTATCCTAGCCTGTGAAACGCTTGACGTCTAGACCCGTTTACACTGTGAATTCAATACAATAGAGCATAGAAAAAAGCATAGAAATTTGTATATCATCGCAGATGCGGAATCAATGTTATATTTGGAAAATAGATTTTAATTTTCCGTACTTTGTTGGCAAATAAAACCCAGTTTTGAGTTCAGATGCGTAGTAATCTAATTATGAAGGTCTGAACTCTAAACGTGTTTTATTTGCCAACAAAGCAGGCAAAACTAATATCTATTTCCATTGTAATACGTTCGAATTACCCAGGAAGGGATACTTATCTGGAATCCTTTTTTAGGCGGAATAGCCAAAAGTACAACGTAGGTCATTTTGCGATACGTGTTTTAATCAACAAGACAATAGACGGTAAAATCCTTCCTTCGTTTATATAAAAGAAAATCTGAAAAGTGTTAGTATACAAACGTTTGTTCCTGAAGAGGAGTATAATACCTAAAATAATGAGAAACATTGAAAATTTTGGTAGGAAATTACATTTTCTTCGAAATGTATAGTTATTTTTTGTCGTTTTAACACTATTGAATGTTATTACTTTTAGTACATTTTAGCACATGGTCTGTTTAAGCATCAGTAATTTACCAAGCGTACTTCACATAAACAATAGTGTTAAGCAATTTTGAGGCAAAATAAACAAGAAAAAACTTTCGAAAATCATTTAAAACGCCTAAGACTCTGCCTGTGTCGCAGCACGTACTTTTAAGTAACTAAAAGATAAGCATACTGTGGAAAATGGAGATACTGTGACGTCATTATGTTATCTTTGGTAAAAATCATTTATCAAAATTTTTTCCGGGAAAATGTGCAAATCTTGTTTCAGTATCATAAGCTGTTCTTTGCGATAAGACGTTTACATGAAATATGTATAATTTCACCGACATCGAGCGAAAGAACTAGTATAACACCTGCTGAAGTGATCCGCCTTACACCGGAACCATAAGCAGAAACCAACTGCATGGCATTACATTCGTTTAGTTGTATAAAACAAAAGTAACTAAGAACCGTAGGGCATTTAAATATCTGCATGATGTCATTTAAACATGAGAACAAAAAAAATGATGTTCTGAAACTAAATAACCTCGCCTTTATACATCGTAGCCAAGCTTTAGAATAGTGATTTTATATCAACTGTTCTATTGTATATTATTTGCACATGTTTTATAATCTATAATTGTTCATGTGCTATTGTATATTCCTGTTTAAACAGTTAAGTCCCTCTTAAAACATTGAAACATGTGTTTCTAACGTATAATACTTACTTCTAGAGTAAGCACTTAACAGAAACGTATTGAGAATGTAATTTGATCAGAATTTATTGCTGCAACCTAAAGAAAATATTAGTTCAAAACTTTGTTTTCTGTTGCATCTTACTGTTACAAGATCTTTCTCTTGTCAGTATTAGTCTCTGTCTTAAAATAAACCAAGTTCTGTAAACATTAATGTTATGCCTTCATGACTTTGATGAAACATGTCAGACAAAATACAAAAAACGCAAAGTACCATCTGCTGACTTCCATTTCGTGAAATGCTTTGCCTCTAATCATTTGCTCTTGTTAAACCTTGATTATTATAAGAATTTTCTAGAAGATAATTGTCATACTTTTATATAAAAGTTACAATTCTCTATGTATGTAACATTCAATTATTATGACTTTTTTTATTTATGCCTTTTGAATTGTGTATACTATTTGATGTAAACTGAAATGAAAGGTTTGGCTGATTTTAACATTTAATTCGACCCGCCTACTTCAAAAAGACGTGGTTCTTCTGAGATAAGACAAGACTCGTTTGACTGGCTGAAACCCCTTGCATATCTTTATTTATGCAGAAAAAGTACTTTCAGAATACCGGTATCAAACAGTGGAAATATTATACAGGACATCATTCAGAATGATGACGTCAACATTGCGTTATCTTAATTACACTTCATATTTCAAACGTTTATTCCAGGAAATTGATATTTTTACACATAATTTACATATCATACATAGGTTTTAAGCGATTTGACGTAGAGGAAAGATGTAACGATTTCACAGTTATTTAGGAGTTTAGAGAGTTCTTCAATTACAAGACTAAGTCTAAGTACGGGGCGACTTTAACCTTTAGCCTGCTAATTTCTAAAATGAACTGGTCCGTCATTCAGTTTGGACAGTACCACTTCTTATTTGAAAATTTACTGACTACATAGCGAACAGTGCAGACCATGATCAGCCTTGATCTTGGTCTGCACTGGTCGCAAAGGCAGAATCGCTTGCCGTCCACAGGCTAAAGGTTAACAGCTGTCAAACGGAACGAAAAGACTACTGTTGTTAAGGTTAAGGTCAAGGAGGAGATTCGGAAAATAAAAAAGCAAACAGAAAACAAACTAAGGTTGATAGAGTCTGAATATGGGAGTAAAACAAAGGTGAAACATTCTGCAGGTCCCCAAGCATGAGTATATATGGAAATCTATTTTGAAGTAAGATTAAACAAAATTTATTACCCTAATAGCTGTCACAGACGTAGTAGTACCTTATAGGGCTAAGTATGTGGCGATTTTACGGTCGCTAAGTATGTGGCGATTTTACGGTCGCTAAGTATGTGGCAATTTTACGGTCGCTAAGTATGTGGCGATTTTGCGGTCGCCACAAGACACAGTAAAGGGTATTGAAATCATTAAGAAGATTTTTGTAAGCATGAAACAAAAATCCGAATAAACTATATGTATTTGCAGACTAGGATCATTATGCTTCCATGAGTAAAAAGTGGATTAAACAGTCCTAGTATAATAATGATATTTCAGTAACCTTAGTATATATAATTTTCTCCTACTATAATGATCACAATCAAGCTGTTAAATAAACTACAATACATTAAGACCAGGTTTTTTCATAACAACTTGCCAAGATTTGTGATGAACCCGTATTTTTTATGAGTAAGGAATTAATTTTTTCAATAAAAATATAAGAGATTATACAAAAAGCGTCTAGAAAGTATGATACGGATCGTTGACATTTTACGGTACTTAGCTGAATACACCACGTGCGGTAGATAAAAAGAGTATTTACCTGTAAGTATGCAATTGCTGAAAGCTCTTTGATATTTCTGTAAAGCCAATAAGGCTGATTAGCTACCTGTCAGAGAGTACATGAGCTGGTGCTGTCAGATTGTTTTGAAAATAATGAATAACGACATAAGGACATGTGGGTGCGTAGTAATATTTCCCATAATGCAATGGAGATAACGCTAAGACCTGAGAACTCACGTAAGGAGATAGCACGGACTTTGTCGTTTCAACCTAGAAGGATAAAGCATTAAACGTATGGATATAAATGTGCATCGATGTAAATTTCATTTCGAAGAGTAGTTACATAGTGCTGATACCAATTCGGATTTACATTTTTTTTAATTTTTTCCTAATTTTTTTCTTAAACTTTCCAACAGGAATTACAATGAGATGATGAGTAGTTACGGTTAAATTTTGGTACATATTTTAGATTAGCTAACACTGAATTTGAATTAAGTATTTCTTAGTAACAATGTAAATGATTCGGTTACAAATATATTAAAATCTGACCTGTGAAAATTCTCAAATATGACGGCTGTAGACTTCTCACGACGTTCTTTGATTGCCCCAAAGTCGTCAATTCTACCACGAACGTCTGGAAGTGCAATCAGGAGAAATGAACACAAGATTGTTATTAACGTTGGTGGGATCAGGTACGAAACCTATCGATCAACGCTTAAGAACATTCCGGACACGCGACTGGCCTGGCTTACAAATAGTAGGGGACATAATCCCGATTTTGATTCCGAGTCAGGGGAATACTTTTTTGACCGCCATCCAGGTGTTTTTAATATGATACTGAATTATTACCGGACAGGAAAGCTGCATGCACCAACAGATGTTTGCGGGCCCCTTTTTGAGGAGGAGTTGGCCTTCTGGGGTTTGGATGAGAAACAAATTGAGCCCTGCTGTTGGTCAAACTATAGGGCTCACAGGGATGCCCAGGAGACTCTAGCGGAGATGGACGGAGGTATGTTGAAGAATGTTTTTACGCATGGTCGCATCAGATTTGTGTATGGCTAAAAGGTTGAAAGAATAATGGTATATGTACTATGGGAACCCATCATTTTATTTCTTTAGGATGTAGCAAACATCTCTGTTCATACTGACTGACAATATCATGTTTAAAAGAATAAATGAATGGTCATCATTTAAAACGTTATATTTTGTTCACTTTTCTTAGTGGTGGGGAAAGTGCCGAATAATTTTAAGAACAAATTTCGCCCAATTGTTTAATATATCATGTATCAGCAAGCAGATTCGACATGGCTGCTATCCAATATCACTGATTGAGGAAAATAATTACTCTCGGTATTATGTAAGAACGGCTTAATTTACTGATAAAAGTTCTTTGCAAGGCTAAAAGAACACTGTACAGAGATGAATGTAAAATGTGCTAGGTAAAGAATAAATCCGTTTCACTCTTTCCATGTCTTTATTACTATTCACTTACTAATGATATTAAAAAAAAAACAAATGATAAACTACGAATATTTACAGATATGATATATTTAATGCAGAAGACATTAAAGCAGGAATTTGGTTATAAAGCACAAAATGTATATGCTTAATCACAATAGTTAAGAATATAATGCAAGAATCGTATTAGAAATATTTTCCAATAAGAACAAACCAAAAAGATTCCCTGGGTCTGAAAATATATCCAGTTAATTACATCTCACAGTATGTGGTAAGATCAAAATTACTTATTAATAAGTTACGTTTGTGAAAGATTACGACCAGTAAGCATCTGGACATCTAGATATTACTGTGCTTGTAGAAGATTTTGTTCTCTTCATGATTAATTTCTGGTGTTAACTATATATTTATGTCCAGAAAATGCGATCCCGCGTTCAATTATTTGAGTTGTTAATATGAAGTGTTTTCGGGGAACAAAACTGTTCTTGTCTTTCGGAATCAAATGTTTTCTTGTGTCTTCTGGAACCAAGTTTTCTCTAGTCTTCAGGACTAAATTGGTTGGTATCACGATAGGATTACTGCTTGAAAGTAACGAGAAAGACCGAAGCTTTTAACTAACATAGAGATTATTTACCTTGCTTTTCGTGCGACCAATTGAAAGGCTGAGAGTAGGTTATTACAATATCAAAGCACCAAGGAGATTGTTTCTAAATACATGTAAAATGCTTGATATTTCTAGGTCTTGTTTATAAACATTCAGTGACATTTTTGCTGAAGGACACTTGTCTTCTCATACCTTTCGTCAGTTTCCTCTAAAATGAGATAAACTTGATAAAAGCTAAGTTATTGATAAAGACAGTTGATAAACCTTCTTGTATTTTTTCTTATATATACATAATTGTTTTTTTCCAGTTTTAATACTGTATTTCCTTTGCTTGATGTGTTTAGATTACAATATATTTTAACAGAATATTTTTTAAGTTGAATGTTGTTTTACGTACTTAGGCAGCTACACACTGTCAGACAAAATTCATTATCTGTCAGTACAGACACAGAGCGATCTGAACAGATAGACAGAACGCGGGAAAACCTTTGGAACAGGGGTAGAGGTTGTCTTAGTAACACTTCGCTATTCTTTAAAATGTCCCTTGCCTGTTTAACTATTTATGGATATAATACCAGTCATTCCAGAATTAGTATCCAAAATGAACTAACAAAAACGATTCGTTGGGTCTGAAAATATATCAAGTTAGTCAATCTCGCAGTAGGCGGGAGAAACTCAAGAGCATCTCAGAAATTTCAAGTGTCTGGACAGGGATTCGAACTAAAACCTCTGTACCTCTGGATTAACATTTCAGCGTGTTTACCACTGGACCACTTTAAATTAATGTATTTCTTATATTATTTATTGTTCGAAGATGTATTATATATTATTCTTATGATTAGTCTAAACGGCATGTTTTTGTTTAAACTTTAGATAGCAAAGAGATTTAGATGCTGTTAGACTTTTATCCTGTATTCAATAATCTGGTTTTGTACAGTTGCATCATTGGCAGTAAAATGAGATCTCGAACATACCTAAGAAGTAGTTGTCATTCAATTTTGGGGGGAAATACATTGTATTGTCACTGTTGTTGTTGTAGTTGTGGTTGTTGTTATTTCAACCATTTACACATCAAATAATTTGATACTACTAATTGATATACAAGTATACATGAAAAATGAAAAGACCAAGTACATATGGCCTTATTACTGCATAAACTCTTTAAGTTAGCATAAAAAATCCAAAGTAACATGCAGTTTTACCCTTATCATTGGGACAAAACTGATTCTGCCTTTGCGACCAGAACAGCAGTATGATAAGGATCTGTACTGTTCATCATTCAGCTAGTATATTTTTGGTAAGGATCCCTTTTAACAGTTAATGAAACTGTCCAGATTGAAAGATGCAAAAATCATTATAGAAATTTAGTAGGGTAAGGGTTAACACACGTGCATTAAGAGCTTAGATTTGATGTATATTTCCAGACATGTTTAATGTTGCTCTTTGACTGTAATCATTAACTTATCAGGAACGTAATTAATCAAAATTGAAAGCTTTCATTAGCTTCTTTTGAACCTTTGATAGAACAGGTATACTAATATTCTCTTGAAATGGTATCAAAACTAATTACTTCTACAGCAGCGTTATCACGCTGCAAATTAACGAGCGCACTAAATTATTTCATGCATTATAGTCTATTATGTAACTCGTTCTCTTTCCTTGGTTTCTGTGAGTGTATATAGTTTAGAACTTTCAGTTGATGGACTATCTGTTAAGTAATGGGAACCTTTATTTTTATTTTTTTTTTTTTTTTTTTTTTTTTTGTAACTGGTACTCTGCTTTAAGTTGTGAAATTTATGACAGTTTAGTTCATTTCCAAATATAATCTTGGAATTCATTTTGAACAAATTATGTTTCGTTTTCCACTTAGGATCTGTTTATCAAAATTCAATCTGCACAGGCATTAGGCATACGTTTTCCTTGATTTCTTGGTTGAACCTATTAATCATTTCTGATCTAAAACCGCGTTGTTATGTGTTTTGCTGTATGAGATACACTCATACAAGCCAAAAGTTAGTAAAATCTGACATGTAGCTGAAATAAAATTCATTTTTAAATTTCAGATTTAGAAGCACATTAAACAACTTTATATTAAAGCAATTCTAGCTAAATACAAAATGCACCACTAAGATTATGTTAAATATCAATATAATTGAAATTATATTAAGTTATGGACTTTTAAATAATAAAAGTAATAAGAATAAAAATCTGAAAATACATTATTTCCATAATTATGTAATTGATCTTATCAACGGTGATTATAATTATTTTTGCAAGTAAATGCAGGAAGTAAACTTAAATTACAGAAGTGTACTACTTTTTTACAGTATGTCAAGGTTGTTAATCCAATCATATATGAGCCGTGTCATGGGAAAACCAAAATAGTGGCTTTGCGACCAGCATATATCCAGACCAGCCTGCGCATCCGCGCAGTCTGGTCAGGATCCATGCTGTTCGCTAACAGTTTCTCCAATTCCAATAGGCTTTAAAAGCGGATGCGCAGTCTGGTCTGGATCCATGCTGGTCGCAAACCCACTATGTTGATTTTCTCATGGCACGGCTCATATAATTTCCCGCCAGGTAACAGGTTAAGCAATCATCACAGGTATTTTATACATGAACACCGTTAATATCGAAATAACTGGATTAATAATTTAGATCTGTACTGTGAATGAACTATCACAGACGCTGTTGCTGCATGCTTGTTAAACTTGAACTGTGTTAATTGTCTTCACACCAAATGTGTTTAGATAAATTCATATATTGGCAATATGTATTTATATTACCCGTGTCTTGTTTTTCTCAATTTGAGCGTGAGGGATTTGCAACAGATTTGAATGCTGCGAAATGTTTGTGGATATGTATGGCACAAGAAATGCATAAATATGTTGTGCAAATTGATTCGTGAATTTATGTGAAACTGTAAATTTGGGGAATCATATGATCAAAATAATCTTTAAACCAAAATAGATTTATGAATAATATGGGACAATATTGAAGCAATTTTTGCTGTAAATATAAGATATAGCCTATCATATGGCAACATAGATGTATCCTAAAACTATATAGGTTTCAGTCACAATCACTTTCTGATTATCTAGAACACTTCAAGAAACTGAGGCTTCTTATTTTGTTTAGTGTTAATAACTACAGAGTATCTATTGTTGTTGTCAACTACATAATAATTTAACAATTTTCATTAGTCATATGTTAGGCTATGTTTAAAGTTCGTATCTTATTATGGTAGGAAGGAAATTTATAAATGTTCTTAAAAATATAATTTTGGTTTAGAGATTATTTCGATTATGTGTTATTCCCCACAGTGGAATATATATGGCACATTACATGATCATGTTCATGAATCTTTGTAGTACATTAAATTCTTTAATACTTATTGCACATAAAACTTGCACCTGCATCATGCGAATTCATTTCGTGAATCATTATGGCACATTAAAGACGTGAAATAAATGTGGCACATAAAATCCGTGAATATATGTTGCGAATTAAATTCGCCAATATTTGTGTCACATTAAATTCGATTCCTTGTGGCACGTCGAAAGATGAAGGTCTGAATTTCTCCAAAAATTGCCAAAGAATGTAACAGATGTAAAGTTTGTCTGCACGATTATGTACGTATTATGTTGTCGTGGTGAATATTTACGCTGTATTTATTCTTGAAGATTGTATTTCTGTATTCCCGGCATGGGTCATTTCTTTTTGATTGTTCGGATTAGTCAGAATGACTGTCAAAATGTTCTTCCTGTACATTTTTACTTTTATTTAAAACGCCTACATTGAACAGATTTTTAGTTACATGTATACAAAATGTGATAGGAAAAAACAAAACTCAAAATATAAGTTTTGAAAATATTATTCTGGCCTATCCTCTTCATTTGCAGAGTCAGTATTTTGCCACTTAACGATTTTGAAAATGGAAACTATTTAACTAGGAATTTTCTCTGTTATGATGTATCCGATATTGTATTTGCAGAAAATATTTTCGTAAAGTAACAAAGTAGCGAATACTATTGCATACATATGAACGAAAGTACAGTCAGGGTCTATACACCGGGAAGGTTTTTTTAAACAAAAATGTGTAAATCAAGTAAATTTCACCTTCAAAGAGGAGGTTTATAGCAAAATTACTTATTAAAAAATTATTATAAATGATCACACATGACGAAACCAAACAACATTTTATATTGCGTACCTGGAAAATAGTTCTCAAGCCCTTGTTATTGTTTTCCTAATACCAGCTGGTGACAATCTAGGTAACCTCCAGATAACGTTTAGATGGAATAATATATATAATTTTTGGGATTGTTTTCATAGATTTGTTCATCTGTTCTGTATTATCTGGTAAACAAACTTGGAACAAACTTATGACCTGTATATCAGTACCAGTATAAGTCTCTATATCTTTGTATCGCAGACACACTTTATCCGTTGCAAGAACGAAGCATGAAATATGCTTGCCATATTTAAAAATGCTAAAATTTTCTATAACATAAGGTATTTTAACGAATGTTTCAACATTACCAAAAAACATATTTTGCAACTGAAATTATTATGTCATGTCTCCCAGTACTTTGACTCGGTATTGTTATATTTTTAATATCATTGACCGTGAAGTTCATTCAGTGTATTTTTATAATAGACTTCTACTTAAGACAGTGCTGGAGACTAGGTTGGAGGCGACACATTCCAGATATGCAAGATATGCATTGCGAAATATAAAATCATTTTCATTTATATTGGTATGTTATCATTCTTTTCTATCTATTCAAATTCAACATATGTTCTATCTTTAAGATCTGCAAAACATACACTAATCCCAGCAGCAGTAAAATATACACTTCTCCTAGCAGCAGCAAAATATACATACATCCCAGGAGCAAAGTTAATGTCAACCTGCAATATGTTTAAATGGTCATATATTCTATAAAACTTGCCATCGCAACGTTTTGTGCACATCTTTTACTATAATAATTTATTTTTAAATATATACAAAATGGAGAAAATCCTCATCAAATGGATTATGTAAACTGTGTTTGTAGAGTTACATTCACAATTAAATGACATGTATAGCAGTCTTTTGTTAAATGAACTTCCAGTTTTTAGTAGTAGTACAGAATTGTCCTGTGCTTAGCTATAAATGTGTAAAATCTAACGCATAGTACCGTTTACATGAAGAAACATGTTAATATTATGTTTACATAGATACTATAAAGTACTGATTCATATTTTCGAACACGAATTTTGGTCAAATATATCTTTAAGTATTAATTAAGTTATCAAAGAAAACTATGATTATATGATTATTTGTGCTTAAACATACATACATATAAAGCTAAGATTTTATTTAGATTTCCAGACATGTTAACTGTTGCTCTTTGACTGAAATCATTAACTTACTAGGCAAATAATTAATCAAAGTGGAGAGCATTCATTATCCGCTTTTGAACAGCATAAGTGCTGGCATACTTATATTTCATAGAAATTGTATCAAAGCGAGTTATAACTAGTACAGAGCGCACTAATTTCGTTGATCGGCTACCCGTTCAATAACAAAAGCGCACAAAAAGAGATATATACGTTAGTATAGGTATATTCTCTATCTTGGCAGTTGCAAATAAATAAAAAATACACCAGTAATCAGAAAATGCAGAAAAAAATTAAACTTGTTCCAAGTACTTGATAACAAGTTCCAATACAAACAGATATATACATTAATTTACAACATCACAGGTTAACAAGAACAGCGATAAAAATAGACTAGTATAAATAAGTTAGATATGTACTCTGGATGAATTATAACAGACAAGGATGCTCAATAGGCAAATATACATACCTATTATACTTGAACTGTTAATTATATTAACACCAATAGTGTTTACTAATAGATAAAATCAGTTCTGTAAAATAATTTGATCTTCATTTGTATTTATGTTACCTGTGTCTTGACTTTCTCAGTGAGAGCATAAGGAATTTGCGAGTTTCGGCTTCTGGAAATTGTTGACGTTTGCAAATCTAATTGGCACATTAAATGAGGCAGGTCTCTGTATGTGCTGGATATATACAGGAAACTATATAGCGATTTGTTTCATAATTTTTCGCATACACCTATGTCAGCCTAATTATGATTACATTAAAGGGCATATATTTTTGCAAAGAAACATGATCTGTGGATTTCTTCAGATGAGTAAAATTGATAATGAAAATTATTTTGCATTTATTGACCGAGAAACATAAAATTATTAAACAACAGGATAATAGGCAAAGGTAGATACATAATATAACTCGTGTATTTATCGGTGCGTAAGATCTAGTCTGGCTACCGACTAGATAAATAATTCTTTTATATAATCTGACTTCATCAGTCTTAGTTCTGATTATCTATTAGCCTTATTTGTTAAGTTGTATGAGAGAGAGAAAACGTTTTTATTTAATGATTTTTTTACAACATAACATAAGACATAAAAACCGAATGCAAAATACATTTTTAGAACTTTTTTTTTTTGTTTGTTTTATCATTAATTATAAAGTTTTACGTTTATTGTCAATATTTTGCTACATTATGGTTTTCAAATGGTAGCACGAGATATCAAATGTTTTTTGCAGAAAATTATCTCATAATGTAAAGAATATTTATGCCTACATATAACCGAAATTGCAGTCACTGGAATGTTTAACAACATAATTTTTTAGGAAAATATCAATGAAGTAACTCAAGCTTATTTGCGTCAGAGATATGTTTCTTGTAAAACCTTTCTGTTATGCGTTTTTCAACTGGAATCAAGCTTCACCATAAACAACTATTTATATAGTAACAACTATAAACTAATGAAAACGCAAAATAACAGAAGTGTTTTATATTTCAAACGAAAACATACGGATCGCAGAATCCTAAACTGGGCACGGGGCCTGTACAGTATAACTGGAACCACCTTCTCTGACCGAAAACCTGCAACCCAAGTTAATGAATGGGACGATTTTTCAAATAGATCTTTTGAAACATGATCAAACAGATACTCTATAAGAAAAAGTATATTCCCGACTCATTTTCCCTATGCATTTATGATGACGACATTTTCATATATCACATTATGTGACACAATGCACTGAAACTGAGGAAAAGTTTAAATATCTTATAACTAAAACAAACCTTGAACATTAATGTTCAGTATTTTCATACTAGTATGTCAACATATTTTATTAAGATAAACTTTTTCGAAGTATGATATGCCTTTCCTGTAAAGAATGTTTTCGTTCGCCATGAATTAATCCCGAACCATCTTAGTAAGTTTAAAACAATGAGGAGATGGGACCTCTGGACTGAATTACTTACATTGTAATTTGTAGGATACAACGGTCATAACCTCTCATTTCTAGTGTTCAATTTATCTGGGTAGAATGTTTAAAAGTAATTAATGTGTAGTTTTATACCAGCTAATATGTAAACTGTAAGCTAGGAATACCAATCCAGAATTGTTTACACATACTTGTAATTTATAGGGTTACTGTATTTATCCGCCAATGTCCAATAGTTGGTACCAAAAACACTGCAAAAATGCTATTTTTAGAATGTTCCATCTACAGTTTGCGAAACAGTAGCTTTATTTTTTTTACTTTTTGTGTTTCAAGTACCACATATTGCTGCCAACAGGCGAACGCTGCGTATATAGCATATGCTGCACATAGCAACTGTTCTTATTACAGTCAGTTTCAAGGAATAAAAAATCTGTTATAAATTCTTCCTCGTCCGCATTATCATAAGAAACTTACGAAGAGTATTTAAAACGTTCAGTATACTTGGATATTGCAGACTTAATCGCACGTTTAATTCAAAAGCATTTAGTGACTTTTGGCCTAAGAACAGATGTCCTGTTTACATCTTTGTAAGTCTTTATAAAATTAGATATATTACATAATCTAAATAAACAATACGGCTGACATAAGTTATATCTGCAGCTAAGCTGTTATGTCTAAAATGCCAAAACACTAATCTTTTGATTATTCAGCATTCATAACGGATGATATCAATTGATTTAGCAAGAAAATATAAAGTTCTAACTCTTATCCTCTCTTATATATTTTTCCTTGAATTCTTTCTTTTATCGGGGATATCATTGTCACCAGTAATACGGATGTTATATGAGAAGTTTTTGTACTATGTAAAATATTAAAGTTATACTAAATAGGGTTACTTCAAACTGCCATGTGTGGTACATGTAATCTGTGGCGAAATACTTGACAAATGAAACAACATCCCCTCTACTCCTGACTACCAGCACACAATTTGAAAATTCCAGTAAGTAATTTATTTTATTTTCATACCTAAGTGATTTTCATAGGAATTCTCGTTCATGGAATATGTCGGCTTTTTCTTATTATCGATGTCGAAATATAGGTACTGGACTGCAAAGAGAACATGTTTGGAATGTTGAAAGGCATTGTATGACATTGGCGTACAAAAAGTAAAAACAAAAACATAGACTACAATGTAAATATTGCAAAAAACGTACATTTCAGTAAAATATAGATAACAAATTGCTCAAGCGTTTCTTGGTTCAGTGCCACCTGTAATAAAGATTTTATTAGATATAACAGCTTACAAGTATTATTGAGTGTATGAATATATATTTCTTAATATATTATTAGATAAAAAGATCAAAGATAACACAGAAAACACATTGTTAGTTGTTAGCTGCTTCGATATGGATGTCTTCATAAGAAATAACAGAGTACAAAGTTCTATAATATTAGTGCATGCAAGTAATATTAAGTATAAAGAATATCACGTGCTTTCCCATATTTGCTTGTTAAACTCGAGCTGCACATAATAGAGAGGAGCGCTGCAGTATAAATAGATAGATAGAATAAAATTGATAGAATGCTCGACAGAGCCTCGTATTTAATTATTTTATTCAACTTTTTTAATAAAAGTGCAATGAATTCTTTTTTGGTATACAGGGTCATTCCTACCAGTAAGTCTTGGTCAAAAATTGATAAATGCTTAGTGACTTTCATCATTCGTAGCCATACGTAAAAATGAATAAATTTATGTTCTTTCGATGTATGATAAGAAAGAGATTTTAGCGAATAAACTTTCGATATACACCACTTTTGAACACTTCATCCACCTATCATACTTTCAATCGATGCTTCATATTGATTTCAATTATAAGATTTATAAAACCCGTTTACTGATCATTATGATTTACTGCCGTAAACGGAGCGAGTAATACTAATAGGCAATTAGGTTCTTAATTGCATGTATCATATCTTTTGAACAGCTACAATAGGATATACAGTCGAATAAAATTGCAGGTATCATATCTTTTGAACAGCTACAATAGGATATACAGTCGAATAAAATTGCATGTATCATATCTTTTGAACAGCTACAATAGGATATACAGTCGAATAAACTTCTTGTATCATATCTTTTGAACAGCTACAATAGGATATACAGTCGAATAAAATTGCAGGTATCCTATCTTTTGAACAGCTACAATGGGATATGCAGTTGAATAAAATTTAAAGAAAACGTTTGGCACAATATGGATGTATACATGCATGTACATGCGTGTTCAGTAATTGTATGCTTAATACAGATTTTGTAGACTAAATTTATTACATATCGTACAAAATGTTTGATCAGATGTTTTGTCTCCTTAAAAATTGCCATATTGTTTATCTTGAACATCAACAAAGTGTAATATCATTGCACTTATCACCGAGTCAGTGTTATTCAAGTGTAATTAAACCTTAGTCTATATTAACTTTGATGGACTTGTGTTCTAAAAACAAATTCCTTCAAACGTTTTACGGAAAGCTTGAACGTTTATGATAAAATCCCTTTGGAGTCAATTTGTATAAAACAATGGGACCAGAACTACCATGTTGTACTTTGTCTCGGCTGCTAATAATGTGCCTACAAGCTGGTACGTTCATGAACAAATTCTTGACATATTAATTTGCCTCTGTAATACCTGTCTTTCACCAGAAATAATTTCACCAGCAAGTGCCATTCGCAGTACATTATAATTAATATTTGTTAGACATGCTTATGCTCTTCGAGAACTTGAGTTTGACAATAAACACTTGTGCGGCCCTCATTTAATTTTGCATAAAATGTCGCAGCACATCTTATTTTCCAGTCATAAAGATTCAAATATTGACTCAGTTATAATTATATTTGAGTGGCAATCCGCTTTATGGTATTTTGGGGTGGATTAAACAAAAGGATAGGTAGTACTATTCATTATTTGATGGCTCGCCGATAAACAATCAAAACTGTTTGCCCAACGTCCACAGGCCTGGCAATTGTTTCCACAAATTGTTCAGCCCGTGTAATATTGCTTCAATATTGTCTGTTTAATAACCCGAAAGAAGGCCTACCCACAAGGCATTTTGAGGACTGTTAGTTGGACATACAGCAAATTATTTAAAGAGTCGTGTAATAATAATCACTGCCGGTCGTACAGGTGTCTTTTAGGTTAACTTCTCTATTTTTCTGTTTTAAAGGAGAGCTGTGTCAACCTTTCGATAAAACAATAAATAAGATTTGATTTCTGTACTTTCATTAACATTTAACGCGCCGACCGTCTATCATTGCTACCGCCAAAAAATAATCACGTAAAAAGTACGAAAAATCCTGGCATGTATCAACGGTTGAATTCTTTGACGCTATCTCGTACATGTAGATGTTGAAAAAAAAGTATCTTTATATTTTAATCGGAAAACGATCGAATTCATGTGGAAGTGTCAGTAAATACCACAATACTTTTGACAAAATGTAAAGACGAAACCAAAGGAAAAGCAAATCAGGAACAAAAGTGTCTTTACTGAGTATTAACTTTGCAAGCATCCCTATTACTCTGATGTCTTCAGGTTCAGAAAAGGAAAAATAACAAATAACCACAATTGTATTGTTTTATTTAGAATTGAATCAAACTATTCTACGTAAAATTCTTCTGTAAAATTGTTAGTGCAAAGCCGATTAAAGTTCCATGCCCTCTTACTTTGCAAGCTTTAACCTGATTAGACGTTAGCTGCCACTGCACTTCTTAACATGTTAAGTCTCTCTTTTGATGAAACAAATACGGCTTCTTGCAGACAAGTTACATTCAGGAAAAAAACATGACACCAAGCTGATTAGTTATAAAACAGTTCGGAATATTTCTTTTGTGTGTATGTACCCTTACAGACGTTTAATTTTTATTTATCTGACCGACTTCGACCCCGATTCAGTCGTCTTTTTAATACTCTCATTGAATTAAAGAAGTTTTTTTAAAATGCTGGCTTTGAAGTATGATATGGACTGGGCATTAATTAAAGAAGTACATGTACTTAACTAAATGTAAGAATATGTGCTTGTAAACCTTGAATTATTCATCCTCGTAGCACATTCTGTTAGGTATAAAATTGAATCATCATTTGTATTTATATATATTTCCCGTTTTCTGTCTTTTTCCTGTACATTTTCTTGGCTGCTTTCTGGTAAACGACATCAATCGAAAATGTTGAAGCTTGCAGATAGGAATATCTTCTGTAATCTTCAAAACTGTATATCAATCTGGAAATAAGGCTGTATGTAAATATATTATTCAGGGGCTGTTATATTTCGATCTTCTCAGATCTTTCAGC
The DNA here is from genome assembly GCF_021730395.1 of Mercenaria mercenaria. Taxonomy (NCBI): domain Eukaryota; kingdom Metazoa; phylum Mollusca; class Bivalvia; order Venerida; family Veneridae; genus Mercenaria; species Mercenaria mercenaria. The sequence continues at coordinate 4,063,684 of NC_069377.1, read as the reverse complement.
ACGATTTTATGTCGTGTTATTGGTACTGTTTAGTAGCACATTCTGTTAGATATAAAATTGAATCATCATTTGTATTTATATATATTTCCCGTTTTCTGTCTTTTTCCTGTACATTTTCTTGGCTGCTTTCTGGTAAACGACATCAATCGGAAATGTTGAAGCTTGCAGATAGGAATATCTTCTGTAATCTTCAAAACTGTATATCAATCTGGAAATAAGGCTGTATGTAAATATATTATTCAGGGCTGTTATATTTCGATCTTCTCAGATCTTTCAGCACGATTTTATGTCGTGTTATTGGTACTGTTTAGTTTATCAGCTTTAACATTTTGGCCTGGGTGGTTCCAATACTCCAGCTTTCATAGCTTTGGGTATTGTATAGTCAGTCCTTGTGATATGTAGGCTCCATAACCTCAGATCCCCTTTCTAAATTCCAATTTGTTTAGTTCTGCCACTTTGTTTTCTCGTTTAGGGCAAACCTATTATTTTAACTGGGGACCATACGCCGCTTTTCATAGAATTACACGATAGAATATCATTGGAGTTTCCATGCGCACCGCCGTATGAACACGTATGTAAGTCTCTTAAAGGTTGAGTTCTGCTCAACCCGGGGCTAGAGGGCGTGGACGGTACCATGCATTTCCACTACCGTTCATGAACAGGCTCAATCAAACCGAGCCTGCAACATTTTCGTTTTTGTCGTGTTGTGCGACCTGTGGAGTTTCCACTTTTCTATTTTATAATTTCAAAAGGCAGTATCAGGTATTTGTCACGATACGAGTTATATGACCCAGGGAAGTGCCTACGCTTTTAGTATCTTGAACAATGAAATAGGTCCAATCGCTAAGGTGACTAGCTGACAAACGATGTAGAATGTCCTTTGTTAAAACGTAAAGCTGGTGACCAAATATCTCATATATAGAATTTTCCTCTGGCTACCTTGCCTCGTGATGATTCGTGTACCAATGAATCGTAAATGGTTTCTATTAGGGGCTAAATAATTTCAGGGGTCAGGCAAATCAATAATTGTTTTAAACCAACAATGTTCAACTATTAATAACAAGCTCAAACTCCTATAGGCTGGAGACTCTATACTTGACTGGTGTTTCTGTTGAAGTTCCCGTCAGACAATGTCTTTGAATCAACAACATACGAGTCATGTCGCATAAATGCTCAGCCTCTGTCCTCTGAATTGAAGTTGCAACTCTATATAAGTGCCCTGACTCATGGATGCTCAGCGCCTATATGCTATCACATGCAGCATTCAACTACCATATATAGGTAACTACCATATATAGGTATATCCCCGATGCCTTGGTTGTACTTCGCCAATAACGCTGAACCGTCTATAAGCTGGAACTCTCCTACTATCTCAGTAGATTACCAAACTCAGGGTCTCTGTCTCAGCTTTCCGATGCCCAGGCTATATTTGCTATCGTCTATAGCATTCAACTACCATTAAGGTAAAATTCCTGTGCGCTGGCCCTATAGCTCGAAACCTTGTTGAAATTCTGCAACACTTCTTTAGTCTATGAACTTCAAACGTCTTTATTTTAATAATTTATCCGCCCTGACAGGGTAGTTGCAATAACCTCCTTATCAAGATGCTGGGATAAATTATTAGTTGAATCCTCGATTTGTCTTCTTCGATCGCTGGATACCGAATGATCTCTCTGTCATCCATCTACCTGTTTATATTTTAGCAGACGTGAGCTGTGATTGGTGCTATTTATGGAACGTGTTCTGATTGGTCCAAATTTATACATAGGGTTTTACAACGAGTACTTGCTCTAACAAATGTCTGGTTCCCTTTAACTATGGTATATAACATAATGAGTGATGCTGGGATCGAGCTATCAACATAATGAACCCAAATCAGCCACAAATGACCCAAATCCTATTATAAACAGCAATTCAACAATAATTATAGCATTGACACCATGAAAAGGGAGTCAAGAACTATCTGTGCATATGTGTTACGTTATCAATATAACAGATATACAAATTATTCTGACAGTATTACAAAAAATTTTAGTCAATTCTGTTTCAGTGTCACTTTTCATAATAAATTTCTTAATTTGAAGATTTCTGTTATGCATTTGCAATTCTGTAACATTTTTTTCATATAACTCAAACTTTGGATATTTCTGCCTGACTCCTCACTTTGCTTCATTTACTATGATGAAGTTGTATGAATGATATAGCCATTATTGGACTTCGGAATGATAATAAATATTGTGATCTAAATTTTTATAAGCCATTTCATTATTAATCGCATATGTCTACGTATGCAATGTCTCTATTAATCTTACCTAAAGACGTCATCGCGGGGATAATGCGAAAAGGTACTATAACCTTCTTTAATTATCAGCATTTGGTACCTTTTTGCATTAATCCCGCGTCATATCAGTTTGTGCTTTACTACTATGAGTATAAGCGCTAATCAGTAAAACTAAAGTGAAATTGTATATAACAATCAAATGTGTTTCGGATCATGGAGTCCATTTAATATCTATATAATAGAAATCCGCTTAAGCTAGTGCTAGGGTGCACATTTCGTTTTCTTTCATGAAGCGACTCAACCAAACTGATTCTACTGTTCAGTGGTATGGCTGTGTGTTATGCTTCTAAAAGATCTTATAGATCTTATCAATAAAACTGATTGTTGCATTCTATGTTTCCATAGGATCTTCTGATAGATTTTATTGCTTGGCAAATCTATTTCTAGCATATTAAGAATGTTAAACAAAGTTTTATTCCACTTGAAAAACAATAAAATGCAGAACAAATTACTATCGAGTGTAGAAATAAATTGCAGTATGTTGATATGTGTTACTGAAATTCAAATATATTCTCAGATGCTAAAATATATTGCGAGGCTTTTTTTTTGTGAAATGAATTTTACTGTTTGACATTATATAGTAAAACGATATGTTCCTTAAACATATGTTTTTCACCAAAGTGTTTTATATTATATACACGTACTCATACCAACATTACTGCAGTGCTTAGGAACGTGTGTTTACCATATTCAAGCAAGTTTTCTTGGCATATTTTCGTTCCAATTTTCAAAATGTTTTTTACAATTAATGCAGCTATTTTGTATACTGTTCTTAGTAGAACTATGCATAAAGACCTAATTATTATCTTATTTTGCGTATTTCTTTGCTTTTTCAATAAATGGTATTCCTTGTCTAGCTGTTTTTGTGAATGATATATGAGTTTAGTTTGAGCTCGATATTGAATTGAAGATTGCATTTAATTATGTGAGAACAGCCCAGTACTGAGTTGTAACGCTTATTTGTAAACCATTGTTTGATGCCCCATGATAAAATAAGGTTAATATTCTATTCTGTTTATAAGGTGGTATATTCAATTTGCATGAAGATAATGTATTTTCTGTATTTTCATCATATTTAAAAGGCCGATTCCGTATTTTTAATTATTATCTACGTAACTGAATCAGATTATTAGAGCATCATGGAAAAGGATAGTAAAACAGTATTACAGTGTATTTATATTTTAATCATGTAAACACAAACATTATAGCTTTAACTGGGCAAATACATATGTTTGTAACATTTCGGCTATTAATTAACCCCAACACCTAAATGACTTCGGATAAAATTCTAAAATATCTATTTTAATATCCATTTCTTGACTTTCTAACTTTGAGCAAGAGGAATGCAGGTTTTTTGTTGGCTCTTTTGAAACAGTTTCTATCACACTGAACGCTGTAGACTACAGAGTTTCTCCAACAATCTTCCAATCTTGAAATAATTTAAACAATTACAAATATACCTGCAGCGTAAACATGTTCATGGGAGTATTTTGTGCACGAAATAAATTGTACTTCTTTATGGTATTTTAATTTAAATTTTCAATACACCTTAAATTGAAATGATTGCTTCAATTCAAGTAGATATAAATAGATAATGATATAGAGTCACAAATAGGGGCGTGAAATATCTATGTGTAGTGCTTGTAAAACTTTAGTTATTAATGATCCCAAATGGCGGTTGTTTAGATAAAAGCACTTTTATAATATGATTAAATCACCATGTAATTTCAGCATGAGTAATACACAATATTTATGTTGGCAGTTTTCAAGCAATTTCAAAATACTTACAAGGTATATTGAATCTTGCAGGCAAGCTGGAGTATTGTTTATATGATATAACAGATTAGAAATTTTTCTGCATCGGAATGCATGATCTTCTTGAAGTTTCAACATATACATTGCATTATTGCTCGCAACACCATGTTTTGTGATTCTGTTCTCAGATATCTCTTTCGAAGCATCTGTTTGTAATGTCTGACAAAAGAGAAGATAATTGAACTCGCATTAAAGTTTTACTTAAATGTTTGATATTGTGGCCTTGCAGATAACGCCGTTGACTTCGAATAACATGCCCCTCACAGATGTGGGTTCTAAACCTCGCTTTGGGTGTAAAATTTTTCATGTCAACCAACCAGCCGGCTGGAAGTTTGGTGACTCTACCATAGTTTCCACCTGTCTGGATTTAATTGACTGGAAGAGTATCTGGCATCTTCCTTCACCATCAAAATCTGAAAAAGGTGAAATCTGACCTAAATTATGTCAGAATAACTCCAATATAAACCCAACAAGAGCAAAAAACAAGTGTCATGGTATTTGTTAACACGTAAATTGTAAATGCAGATATTTTGCATTTAATCCGGTCTGTTAAAGGGTAACATTGAGGTACCCATTCATATATCAATAAATCATTAATCTATTACAGGTGATTTTAAACGACAAGCTTCCATTAAAATGGTCATTAGAGATACAATGTGTTTGCTGACACAACATGACTTTTAACAAAAACCATTTTCTTTCGGAGTCAAGATACAATGTATTTTTAAAGTTCACACATACTATAGAAAGAGACTTTGAACATCATGTTATTGAGCTTTTTGGGACGCTTGAGTAAATCTTTGTTTTCATTATTTACATTTCTTAGAAACTTCATTCGCATTAGCAGTATATAGGCCTAAAAGCATTTTTTGTAAATATAGTGCTTCAAAGAACAATACGTTATCATACATGTACCACGGAAAGGACCATTAAGAAACATTTCACAACACATTCATTTTGTAATTGTGAAATATGACGTCGGTACTTTGGCGGGTGTTTTTTTTTTTTTTTTTTTTGCGATGTACTTAAGACCTTTTCTTAATATCTGTGACATCATCAACAACATCATAAACGCCAGCAATTCTTCTTTTACGTTCAAAAAACTACACAAAATTACAATGATAAAGTTTCTAACCAACCGTCTCACATTTAAAACTACATTTCTAAAGATTTTTAGAATATTAAAGGATAGTAATTGAACTTGCAACATACTTACGGCTTTAACATATCGTAAAAATGATTGCGTAATACTTGATAGTAAGAGCACACAGCATATTTTTAACATACTTTTCATATTAAAGGGAGTTTATTTGAAATTTTACATTTCAGAAATATTCCGGTAAAATGTTACTGTGATGGCTTGATAAGATATAATGTTCTTCAATGCCATAACTAATGTTTTAATTATTTCAACATAAGTTGCATTTGTTTTATCGGTGTATTACAGGTTTAATACAATCATGAATGAGTGGTAATTCTTTCAAGAAATAAGCTTATAACTCGCAAGTGCTATTTAGCACCACTGTTATAAACGTATATAAAATATATCCTCTGAAATAGACATTTACGAATTAAAAGTTGGTGATTAGACCCCTAGCATGAAAAATTGCAAAAACGGAAAGCCCACCATTATCCTGCCAAATTATAAAATATATGTTGCTTTTATTTCTAAGATTATACGCTTGGCTGACATGTTAAAGAATTTTTCTGTAAATATAGCTATAAGTGTCATTCATACCCATAAAGAAATTAAGATAATATTTAGGATGGTAATAATCAAACATTCATGCCATTCCTACACTGCAAACTTTTTTTGCAAACAGTACTTCGCAAAAATCACATATGTTTATATGTTTAATGTCTGCATTAATTAATACTCCTACATAAATGCCGGGCGCACGGTGACAGAATAGTTAAAGTCAATGTCTTCTATACAGTTACATTTCTTCACTGTTGTTTCGCGTCTCTCACTGATGGTCATGCAAGGATGTCGTTTTGGCATGGGGAAGATTCATAATCAGAAATCATTTTAGCATTTTAGACTTTGAACATTATAAGATGATCCATTTTCTCGCTAAATAATTCAAGTGTGTTAAATGTTGCCTCGGTTTACAAAATAATTTGAAAGTTCACTTTTTGAAAGAGGTATGTACGTATATGACATACAGGAACAGAAGTGACTAAAATGGTCTCTCTTTTGTCTTAAGAGGCAAAGAATTTCAAAATTGTATCAATGAAAACAAAAACACACAACATTTTCATTTTATGTTTATTGATTTCTCATAAGATTTATACATTATCCCAAAATGTTTTGCACTGATATTGAGCGACCTTGTTCTTCACACGTATTTATTAGAAAATGTTTAACAATAGTACCAAATGTTCTAATTAAAATTGTATCATTTCTTACATTTTCTGCGTAATTATCTTAGTTGGATGTGAGTAATTAGGAACACAATTTAACATTTCGTACTTCCATAATACCCTAATTATTGAAAACTTCATTATGTTTACATTATAACTCTTTAAAAGGATCAGTCTAAAATAATTGTGTTGAAGTCATTCGGCTCTTAAAGAAATTTCCGTGAGCGAAACAATGAACAAACATCTTTTCTGTAAAATGTTCGTTAAGATTATAAAATTGCCATTTTGCATTATATTTTCCCAAAGAACATGTTCGACATACTATACATGTTACGTAATAAAAACTTAATTTAGAAGTTGTTTGTGTACGAAGGGACCGTGTTACAAATGTTTAAAGTCGGTCTAAAGATTCATGAATGGTTTCCTTATCAATGTTTCCATTGACAATAAAAAACAAATTTCGATAAAGAAACAAATATGATAATTGCTTCTTACAGTAAACTGAATTTTGAATGAGCATATATGTGTATTATGGTAATACTGTGCTTATGCTAGTCACCCACACTAAAAAACAAAATGATTTAAGAAGTGTTGAAATTCAACAGCCCGTAGTCGCACTTCAGAAACACAATTCAGTTTTACTGATATCAAAAAATAAAAGTCATTTTGGTTTTATCAGATGTTAGCAATGATACGCAGACCATGTTTTTCAGACAAAGTCTGCTAAAAAATGTACAGAAAACACATCTATGTTTAAAACAATGACAAAGGACACAGCCTCTCTCAAGTGAAATCTCACAGCAGTATATGTATGGATAGATATGTAAATGATAAATATATCCCAGATAGAGTAAAACATTTAAACAACAATGTGAGTACTTTGGGACAGAAACACAAATACTACATGCCTCCTGTGTCTTTGACACTAATGAAATAATAAAAGCAACATGTATGATCCACACATTTATATCAATTTTATTCATGACTGTCTATAAAATAAACATTGTACCAATGATAAACTAACTGTCATCACTGTTGTCTGTGTACTATTTACACTGAAAATGTTTCTTCAAGTTTTTTCTTCTACAAACAGACTTATATAAAAATCACAAATAGTGCTTATCCTTGGAGAATAAAATAATAATTAAAGAAAATAATTAAAATGACCCTAAAACATGCAAGAACCTACCAACTACGAAGTTACAAAATTTAATCAGTGGAAGCCCATACAACCCCAAATGATCACATTGCAGTCTCTCACAGAATGGCAAGATATTGAACAGTCAAGGTGTTTCTTTGTAGTGTGAAATTCTAGTCATGTTTCAAACCAGTAAAATTAATTTAAGAAATCAAATTATTCTAAGTGAAATTTTAGTGTAAAACTCTTAGTGCAAAGCCGATTAAAGGTCAATGCCCTCGTACTTTGCAGGGTTAAGCCTGATTAGATGTAAGTTAGTACTGCACTACTTTACATGTTTAGTCTCTCCTTTGATGAAACAAATACGGCTTCTTGCATACAAGTTACACTTTCAGAAAAAAAAACGACACCAAGCTGATTAGTTATAAAACAGTTCAGAATATTTCTTTTGGATTCAATCGAAATGCTGGCTTTGTAAGTTTGATATGGACTGGCCATTCATTAGATAAGTAGATGTGGCGTTGACTATAAATGTAAATCATCCCAGCACATTCTGTTAGATATAAAATTGAATCATCATTTGTATTTATATATTTTCTGTTTCCCGTCTCTTTTTTTTTCGAAAATTTTCTGGCTGCTTTCTGGTAAACGGCATAAATCTGAAATGTTGAATCTTGCAGATAGGAATATCTTCCGTAATCTTCTAAACTGTATATCAATCTGGAAATCTGGCTGTATGTGGATTCATGATTCTATAATTTCAAAGGGCAGCAATAGGTATTACATATAGTAAATAACGACACATTTCTTAGTCTATTCTGTTTCAGTCCAACTTAATTTAATTTGCAATTCTGTAACATTTTTTCCACATAACTCCAAACTTTGGATGTTTCTGCCTGGTTCGTCAGTTTGCTTCATTACGCTACACTCTACTGTGGTGTTTAAAAATAACAACAAAGTAATCATTCTCTACAAATATTTTGAAACTTATTTTCATTCCTAATTTAATGACAGTTTCCAAGAACACTATTAATATGAAATGTAGCTAGCATTCAAAATGTAAAACCCTGTAATTATACGATGTAACTCATTGCAGACTTGGAGCGGTCTTCTGCGCATGCCCGAAAGTGATTATCAATTGTAGCGCACGGCAAAAATATGCATATTTTTGCATGTCCGCATGCATTTAGTGTACAATATGCATAAAATACTGACTAAAGATTAGGGTTAGTATCACCATGGTTACAAAATATATACATTTAAGTTATTTTCGTTCAAATTTAGTTAATCCGGTATGTACCGGAGTCTGTAATTTATACCGGCGCTCCAAGTCTGCATTGAGTCACAGTCGTAATTATATAGTTTGATTTAAGTTGAATGTTTTCTTTTCGATAAGCCGCTGCTATTGCGTTAGCGTTGGAATCTTTTTGCGAATAGTTTCTTAGTATAAGTAGGTCCATGAAGAACGGAAGCTTGCACTAAATCTTGTACAAGTTCGGGGATTTTTTAACAAGTTCTCTTGCATTTATTCTGAATTATTTCAATGACAGAATAATCAAGTTGAGAAAACATTGAGAAAACATTATGGCAACAACGAGACAAATAAAGTCGGGATTACAGGTTTTTGAACGAAAATAAGATATTAGATAAAATCTGACGTTGGTTTTTGATGGAAAGAAATAACACATTGCAATGTCTTTGAGTTTAAATGTTCTGCTCGACTGAAACATTGAATGTTGCAGACAAATTCATAAGTAAATGAATATTGTTGCAATGCTATACCTCATACTTTGATCATGCACTATATATATTTATAATTCGTATTCTGTTGTATGGACTATCTCAAGCTGAGCAAGAGGAATACTTTGATATTTTGATCAATTTCCATATATCTGTCTCACTTATTGCTCCACTCCATAGTAAAACATTCGAAACCAAACGAAGCAAGAAATCGCAATTTCTTAAGACAGATATTACGGTTTGTACTTAAACTTCGATCAAAAGACCGAAAAACAACTAAATGCATATATCAATTGTAGCTAACGAGAAAATTAAGTTCCAAAGTTTGGATTCAATATACAAGTTAAATAAACATAACGGTTTACAAAATTCAAAATGTGTATCACCTACGTTTTGTAAACTCACTTTTTATTAACATAATTTGTCCAGAATTTTTTTTTAATTTTGATTCTTCTAACATAATGTACATCTAACAACATGCTCAGTAAATCCTACTGTAATAAAACGTTCTTTATTCATATTAATAAAATGCATGAAAAGCACAGGTTAATACACATATTGTTAACATTGACTTAAATACATCAGTGTGTGAATACTATTGTAGCACATTGTTTTTTAATGATTGCTTTATGTAGATATAAAACAAAACATATAGACGGTTGCGAAATAAATCTTGGAAAGACTTCTATATAATTGTTTATTTCATGTAAAAGGGATATTGAATCCTTTCCAGATGTCGGTAACATTGGCAGAAACAACAGAATCACATGCAAGTGTGTTGCATAACGAAAATGAAATGTTGTATAAACAACACATTATCGGGCTCCATTGTAGCATATTTACTTTTGTCAGAAACATTAGTGCATTATGTAATTATATGCTTGTTTTTTTTGTGATGAAGTTGTATGAATGATATAGCCATTATTGGACTTCGGAATGAAAATAAAAATTGTGATCTAAATTTTTATAAGACATTTCATGATTAATCGCATATGTCTCCGTATGCAATGTCTCTATTAATCTTACCTAAAGACGTCATCGCGGGATTAATGCAAAAAGGTACTATAACCTTCTTTAATTATCAGCACTTGGTACCTTTTTGCTTTAACCCCGCGACATATCAGTTTGTGCTTTACTACTATGAGTATAAGCGCTAATCAGTAAAACTAGAGTGCAGTTGTATATAACAGTCAGATGTGATTGGGATCATGGAGACCATTTAATATCTTTGTGAAGCCGGTGCTAGGGGACATGAGAAATGATGCACATTTCCTTTCCTTTCTTGAAGAGACTCAACCAAACCGATTCTACTATTCAGTGGTATGGCTGTGTGTTATGCTTCTAAAAGATCTTACAGATATTTTCAATAAGTCTATTTTTATTTTGCTTGTTGCATTCGGATAGGTTTTATTGCTTGGCAAATCTATTTCTAGCATTTTAAAATGTTAAACAAAGTTTTATTCCACTTAAAAAACAATAAAATGCAGAACAAATTACTATCGAGTGTAGAAATAAATTGCAGTATGTTGATATGTGTTACAGAAATTCAAATATAATCTCAGATGCTAAAATATATTGCGAGGCTTTTTTCTTGTTAAATGAATTTTACTGTTTGACATTATATAGTAAAACGATATGTTCTTTAAATATATGTTTTAAAGCAAAGTGGTTTATATTATATACACGTACTCATACCAACATTACAGCAGGGTTTAGGAATGTGTTTTTACTATTTCTGAGCAAGTTTTCGTGGCATATTTTATTCAAATTTTCAAAATGTTTCATACAATCAATGCAGCTACTTTGTATACTGTTGCTAGTAGAAATAGGCATAAGGACCATTGAATTATTTTATTTTGCCTATTTCTATGTTTTTTCGATAAATGTTATTCCTTGTCGAGCTGTGTGTATATAATATTGAGTTTAATTTGAGCAGCATATTAAATTGAAGCCAGTTACGATTTGTAACGCTAAGTCACAAATCAATGTTTGACATCCCATGATAAAATAAGGTTAATGTTTTATTCTGCATAAAATTATAATTTATGTTCAATTTGCATGAAAATAACATATGTTTTCAGCTATTAATGACCCCAACACCTAAACTATTTCGGACAAAATTCTAAAATATCTTTTTTATTTTCCTTCCGTTTCTTGACTTTCTAACTTTGAGCAAGAGGAATGCAGTATGGTTTTGTTGGCTCTATTGAAGCAGTTTCTATCACACTGAATGCTGTAGACTATAGAGTTTCTCCAACAATCTTTAAAATCTTGAAATAATTAAATAAATTACAAAATATACCTGCACGGTAAACATGTTCATGGGCGTGTTTAAATTGTGTGTACGTTCTTATGGTATTTTAATTCAAATTTTCAATACATTTGTCACATCACATCAAATTGAAATGATTGCTTCCGTTCAAGTAGATAAATAGATATGATATAGAGTCACAAATAGGGGCGTGAAATATTTATGTGTAGTGCTTGAAAAAAAAACTTGAGCTATTAATGATCCAAAACGGCGGTTGTTTAGATAAAAGCACGAGAATTTCAGCACGAGAATTTCAGCATGAGTAATACACAATAGTTATTTTGGTAGTTTTCAAGCAACTTCAAAATATTTACAAGGTATATTGAATCTTGCAGGCAAGCTGGAGTATGGTTTATACGATATAACAGATTGGAAATCTTTCTGCATCGGAATGCATGATCTTCTTGAAGATTCAACATATACATTGCATTATTGCTCGCAAAACCATGTTCTGTGATTCTGCTGTCAGATATTCCTTTTGAAGTATCTGTGTAAAATCTGAAGAAAGAGAGATAATTGAACTCGCATTTATTTAAATGACTGAATTTAAGCTGAGCATTCTGTAAATTATTAAGTAGTGCTTTCGAAAAGTCCATTTCCTTGGATCTATGTGGTAGACCAGCATTCATTTTATGAAATTATGTATATTTTGTTACATGTACAGTTGCAGACTTTGGTGATGTTTGAATATTTTATAAATGGATCGGAAGTTTAAGTAACGCTGTCTATAATAGTAATATTAAGTTAAGAGGTAGATATTTCAGTACGAAGGGTTTTCTCAACGTTCAATTCGTTTGTTTCTGACCTTAAGATAAAATGTTTCCTCTGAAAGGATTTATGTAACTATGGTTTGTGCAAGTGGCACGGTTAACGTCGACGACTTCGAATCACATGCCCCTCATCCATGCATGAGGGTTCGAAATCTTGCTTTAGATGCAAAATTCTTTATATGAAGAAGCCAACCACCTGGGTTACGGAAGGTCGGTGATTCTACCATGATGTCCACATGTGATGATGTAATTGACTGGAAGGTCATTGGGATATTCCTTCACCATCAAGATCTGGAAAAGTCAATATAATTTATGACCAAAATTGTGTCAGAATTACTCCATTGTATAAACCAACAATAGCAAAAAACAAGTGACATGGTATTTGCTAACACGTAAACTGTAAATGTAGATATTTTGCATTTCATCCGGTCTGTTAAAGAGTAACACGGAGGTACCCATTCACATATCAATACAAACAAGAAATTCCTACCACTATCAGTTCTCTGATAACTGGTGTTTCCACATCATTAATCTATTACAGGTGATTTTAAATGACTGGCTTCCATTAAAATGGTCATTAGAGATACAATGTGTTTGGTGACACTTCATGACTTTTAACAAAAACAATTTTCTTTCGAGTTCACACATACTATAGAAACAGACTTTTAACATCATGTTATTGAGCTTTTTGGGGACGCTTGAGTAAATCTTTGTTTTCATTATTTACATTTCTTAAAAGCTTCATTTGCATGAGCAATTCATTCTAAGTACTGTCGTATTCCAATTTATAATGCCTTGGTTACAGCATGTGAATGCATACTATAGTTAAAAAGTATAGGCTTATAAGTATTTTTTGTAAATATAGTGCTTCAAAGAATAACACGTTATCATACATGTACCATGGAAAAGACCATTCAGACACATTTCACAACATTTTCGTTTTGTAATTGTGAAATATGTCGTCGGTACTTCTATATGTGTAGTTATAAAATGTAAGGAACTGTGCTAACGCATATTGCAACGGGTTTCCTACTTTTTTTCTTTTTTTTTCGATGTACTTTAGTCCTTCTCTTGATATCTGTGACATCAACAGCAACATTATAAACACCAGTAAGACAATTACAGACATCAAAAGAGAAAAACACACAGCATATTGTTATAATAAAGCAGAGATCATTTCTGACATTCATATGCAACAATCACATATATCCTAGCACAATGAAAAAAAAAGACATCGATCTGTATAGAAATCAGTGTTTAAGAAACTCCGATTAGTTAAAGAAAAACTTAAAATGCTTTAAGTGCATTTTTCAGTAGTTTTTAGGCAGTTCATGTGCTAATGCATTATTTTCTAATTGAAATGTTTTGAATCAAATCCAGGTATAACAGATCTATTAAGTCAATTTTGCAAAATTGAATTTTATATAAGGTTTTAGGTGTACTTAAACATAACTTTTTTTTACATATTTTTCATATTAAAGGGAGTTTATTTGAAATTTTTCATTTCAGAAATATTCCGGTAAAATGTTACTGTGATGTCTAGATAAGATATAATGTTTTTTGCCATAACTAATGTTTTGATTATTTCAACGTAAATTGCATTTATTTTATGGGTGTATTACAGGTTTAATACAATCATGAATGTGTGGTATTTCTTTCAAGAAAAAAGCTTTTAGCTCGCAAGTGCTATTTAACACCATTGTTATAAATGTATATAAAATATATCCTCTGAAATAGATATTTACGAATCAAAAGTTGGCGATTAGACCAAGCCTAATATGGGAAGTTGCAAAAACAAAACGCCCATTATCCTGCTAAATTATGAAATATATGTTACTTCTATTGCTAAGATTATACACTTGGCTGACATGTTAACAATTTTTTCTCTAAATATGGCCATAAGTGCCATTCATACTCATAAAGAAATTAAGATAATATTTAGAATGGTAATAATCAAACATTCATGTCATTCCTACACTGCATACTGTTTTTTGCAAACAGTACTTCGTAAAAATTCACACATGTTTATATGTTCATTGTCTGCATTAATTAATACACCTACATAAATGTCGGGCGCACGGTGACAGATTGGTTAAAGTCAATGACTTCTATACAGTTACATTTCTTCACTGTTGTTTTGCGTCTCATACTGATAGTCGTGCAAGGATGTCGTTTTGGCATGCGAAAGATTCATTATCAGAAATCACTTTAGCATTTTAGGCTTTGAACATTATAAGATGACCCATTTACTCGCTAAATAATTCAAGTGCTTTAAATGTTGCCTCGGTTTACAAAATGAACTATTTGATTTGAAAGCTCATTTTTTGAAAGAGGTATATAATTATATGACATACAGGAACAGAAGTGACTAACATGGTCTCTCTTTTGTCTTAAGAGGCAAAGAATTTCAAAATTGTATCAATGAAAACAAAAACATCTAAAATTTTCATATTATATCTATTGATTTCTTATATGATTTATACATTATCCCAAAACATTTTGGTCTGATATTGAGCGACCTTGTTCTTTACACGTATTTAATAATACTACCAAATGTTCTAATTAAAATAGTATCATTTCTTACATTTTCTGCGACATTATCTCAGCTGGGAGAAAACTTTAGCATTGCGTACTTCCATAATACCCTAATTAATGAAAACTAAGTTATGTTTACAGTATAATTTTTTTTAAAAAATCAGTCCAAAATATCTGTGTTGAAGTTATTCAGCGCTTAAAGAAATTTCTGTGAGCGAAACAATGAACATACATCTTTTCTGTTAAATGTACGTTAGAATTGTAAAATTTCACGTTTTGCATTACATTTTTCCCAAAAAAAAAGTTCGACATAGTACACGTTACGTGATAACGACTGAATTTAGGACTTGTTTGTATAAAAAGGCACTGTGTTGCAAATGTTTATAATTGGTCTAAAGAAAGGTTTTCTTATCAATGTTCCATTGGCAATAAGAAAACAACGTTCGATACATAAACAAATATGATAAATGCTTCCTACAGTTCCTGAATTTTGAATTAGCATATGTGTATTATGATAATAAACCTGTGCTTATGCTAGTCTCCCACGAAAAACAAAACAATTTAAGCAGTGTTGAAATTCAACATCCCGTAGTCGCACTTCAGAAACACTTTTCAGTTTTATTGAAACGAAAAAGAAGTCATTGGTTTTATCAGATGTAACGTATGATGTATGCAGACCGTGTTTTGCAGCCAAAGTCGGCAAAATACATGTACTACAGAAAATGCATGCATGTTTACAAGGACTAAGGACGCAGCCTCCCTCAAGTGAAACCTCACAGCAGTATATGTATGGATGTGTAAATGATACACATATGCCAAGAGTGAAAACAAAAAACAAAAATACACGAATGAAGACTAAGAGGACAACATAGATATGAACTTGGCTCTAAGTACAAAAATTCTTTAACAATATGAAACGATATCGGTCTTGCGCTACTTTAGATGTTTTGCAAACCTGAATGATTGCCGAACAGATTACAACAAATATCGGGACTTGTCATGACTATAACAAATGAGTTACCTTTTTGATATGCTTGTATTCTGTTTAGTTCGTTCTGTAGAAAATAGATTAACATCTATGCATTACCTCGAAACATCTTATCTCTTATTTGTAACGGTCGCGCTTCACGACTTTTATTTGTCTACCTGCAAAAATGTGAAAGCGATATTGCACGTAATTTGTACTATTTTTGGTTAGTAATTTAGATTTCTAAACGCAAAACAACGCAATAAAATAAATGACCTATGTATTTTTGTATTCACTTTCACTCGTACACCAAGTGCAATGATTCTCAAAGTAAAAGATCGCTTTTTTAAAATCACATGTTCTGTTATCATTTCACATGGTTGACCCAATAAAGTTCATAAATTTACAGATTTACACAGAGCGTGTGAATGTAATCTGACTAATTAATATATGACTGTTACAGTATATGAGGTTTTTTATAGTTGCAGTAATTTAAGGCCGTTTAACTCCTTACATGCTGTAAGAAATTTCAAACTTACAGATTTATAACCATATTCCTACAATCAATTTATCATAAGTAGTTTGTAGATATTTTTCCAGTCTTTTTTTTTTTTTTTTTTTGTTGTTTTTTCTTAATCTATGGAAGAAACTGAGGAAGAAACTGAGGACGCCTATAATGCATTTTTTTTTGTATTTAGGATTATTGAGTTCATTCAAGAAAATATTAACAGGATTCGATTACGTCGGTATTAGGGGGGGGGGGGGGGGGGGGGGGGTGCGTAAGAGCTGTTGCTCAAAAACAGATTGCTCCTGTTTTACTTGGAAAGTGCAACATCTAATAACCGATTATATAGGCGTTAAATTTTTAATCTTTACCGTCAGAAGAATAAATTAAACTATATATGTAATATTCTATATCGATATTAATTTGTCGACTTTTAAAGATATTTCCGTACGTCTCCATTGTGTTTGTGTATCCATGATATATAATGACGTCACATCACAGGCACAATTTCGCAGAGCGTAAGTGTCAATTGGATAAGAGGCTAAGAAGACTAAGACTTGTAAGAATAGCATAACACAAGGGTTCGAGCACCAACCAATACCTCAGGATTCCGCAGATATTGTTGCACGAGTATACGTGCTTTGACCCTACAAATTTCTTTAACTTCTGTCTGACGGTCATAATAAGTCGCTCCTTACTGCTTGGTGTTAAGTCGTATATCTGGTCATCTCGTTCCACATTCCATAACCTATTACGAACAAAAATAATTCAAACCTAATCTGCCGTAATGTTACTTAGTGGTGTTCTGTGCTTCTAAATGATCTTCTTATAGATTCTATTATAAAACCATCTGTTATGTACAAGTGGAAAGCAGTTTGAGTAACTGATTAATGACCTGCCAGTCCCTTCACAGACCATCTACATAATGGAATTTATCAATTTATCATAGTGAAAATGGATAGACAATTGACGAGCTTAACGTTGCGAAGAGCACAAGGAACCTAAGTACTATTTATTTCCACATATAATTAAACAAAAATGTCCAGATTCTTAAATTCAGGGCAATCAATAATAAGCATTTATTATAGAATTAAATGTTTTCACTAGTGAGCGTGAATTATGCTATAGGGAAGACAATGTATGTTATAATAGCTCCATTGTAGCCTAAACAAAGACATTATTGTCACGAGAGGAAGCCATCCAGCTACATGTAGCTTGGAGACACCCGCCAAGGCCTGAAATAATGCGCGGAACGGCCATTAATCAAACATTAAAACAGGGAGGCCGCCGAATAAATTTCATTGTGTCGGTGTAACTTTAAATTCAGCAAAACAAAAATAGTATATGTAAAAACTACGAGAACAATATTATCTTTTACTGTTATTATCTTCTTCAGGTGATGTTCATAGCAATGAATCTGATACGGAGTCATGCCATCTAGAGGACATTCGTGAAAAGTTTGGTATTATTGAAGAACACAGTCCGGAAAGTAAATCTTTTTGGACAAGATTTAAACCCCAGATGTGGAAACTGCTAGACGAGCCAACGTCATCAGTGCCTGCAAAGGTAGAGTATTAATATTCCGTAACAAAATCAGCTTGCAGCTTTTAAAAAAGTGATGTCTTGTTTTCCTTTGCAATTTAAAGGTTTGCTTTATATTTGATATTTCATGCTTTATTACCATTTTAGAGTTATATTATTTCTGTAAAATGATTTTAAGTAACAACATACAGACCTGCTCAAACTTAAAAAGCTGCTATAATATCATTTTATCTTTCCAATTACTAGTTATAAAAAAGATAATGCCCATTGAAAATTGTTTCACAAAATATCAGTTTTCAAGTTCTTTTTACCCTGAAATATTTTTCTTTTCTTTCAGATTTTTGCTTTTGTGTCTTTCACGTTTCTGATTGTATCCATAATGTCTTTCTGCCTCGAATCACATATCATGTTCCGAGAGACTGTGATCCCAAATATAAACATTTCCAAACTGACCGTCAGAGATAAGGAGGTTCTGACTAAACCCATGTTCTTTCTGGATATTATTGAATACATCTGTGTTTTCTTCTTCACCGTGGAAAATATTCTCAGAATTGTTTTCTGTCCGGATCGAAAACAATATTTAAAACAGGTTTTCAGTTGGATAGATATCAGTGTCGTCATTCCGTGTTACTTGTGTTTTATTATGCTCCTTGTGGATAGTGATATTCGAAGTTCTATCGCTTTTAGATTCATCAATGCTCTCAGACTTATAAGGATATTCCGGATTTTCAAACTGACAGTCCATGTGAGCGGACTGAAAATCCTTGGTCATACGATAAAAGCCAGTGCCAAGGAATTGTTGCTGTTGTTCTTAGTGTTGATAATTGGAGTTTTAATATTTGCGTGTTTGATTTATTATGCTGAACAAGTAGACGAGGCAGAAGTCAATTCCTTTTCAAATATTCCACGAGGATTTTGGTGGGCCGTTGTTACAATGACAACATTAGGTAAGTAATAACTCCATGTTCAACTTTGCTTAAGTGACACAAAAGCAAGTTTTTTATCGTTTACTATTATCTATAAATTCTTTGTTTATTTCTTCCAATTTCCAATACTGAGGGTAGAAACTATATTACGTCAAAGGCTTTTAGACAACAATGCACCACTTATAGAGTATCTAGTCAAATGAATCGAGTATATGTGTATATTTGTTTCAATAAATACGTTTTTTATCTACCCTTACCTATTATCTTTTGAAGACCACGTGTGGCAAAATAGCTTAAAAGTATACGATGTCAATATTTCACTAGAATATTTTATTCCAATATATTTACTGCAAAATTAATGTAGAAAGTCTTTGCGATATGCACATGTATCCAAAGCTTCATTCATAAATAAATGCCATACAATAACAGTCGATTATTTTTAAAATCCAGTTTTAAAGTGATAATGTGTTTAGCTGGAAGTGCAGCCCAACGTAAAGTAGTGGTTATGCATTAATTTGTTAATTTTATACTAAGGGTAAAATAGGACAGTGGAACTAACAACCAACACTGAATAAAATTAATCGTTTTATTGTAATATACCGACGTTTCGACTCTTAATTTTATGTGAACATAAATCGTTTCATTTTTTCTAAAACATCTGGTTCTAGAATCCCTTTCATTTGTAGAGCAAAAGCTTTTCATTTTAGAAATCTATAATATCGTTTTATATTTAAGATGTTTTGCAATGATTTCTTCAAGAAACTGTTAGGTGTAAAATGAATTTTTCTTACACATCAAAATTATGTTATGACCTACTTAAGATGGCTCAAAAAATATTTATTAAGTCTGCTGTTTGTTGAACAACATTCTTATTAAGTGAACGTGCAAATCATTTAAGTAGTGTGGTTTGTGTATGTTTTTCAGTTAGGTAAGATAATATGTGGTATGCCTAATGGTTATAATCAAATATGTTAACAATTTATTAATGTTTCAATTTCATTTTTAGGCTATGGTGATTTATATCCAAGAACTGCACTTGGTTATATTATCGGAACAGTATGTGCCGTTTGTGGTCTTCTTATGTTGTCATTACCAGTGCCTGTGATAGTTAGCAACTTTACACTTTACTACACACATGCTCAGGCACGACTTAAACTACCAAAGAAAGCAAAGAAACAAGCTCTGTTAAGTGCGGCAAATGCACTTGTTGACCCAGATGTTGCTGATACAATAAGTGAAGAGTCTACAGCAAACAAAAATAGCCTTCCTAGGACTAGCAGCGAGGACTCCGCCTTTGGTAGTTGTCCCGGTATAATTTTCTTACTAATCCATGCATGCTTTCCGTATAATTATAACCTGCTCTTTACATTCCGTAACTCTGTACATGGTGTATAATGTGCATGTTATTTTCATGTTCAGAATTAAACAGAATAAGAATAAGGTAAAGGTAAAGTTTCTTGTTTAACATGGGTAGTCGACGAAAGTCCCCACCTGAAATGGATGGAACAACTTATTTCCAGCCGAGCCCACGCAGGTGTCATCTTTACCTCCCCAGCATCCAGTCTAGGCCGATACTGCTGGAAACAATACCGACTTAAGTAAATCACCCTGCACTGACCACAAATCGGGATTTCAGCCGCGACCGGGAATCGAACCCGGACCGCCTGCGTTGTAGTTCAACCTGCTAGCCATTGTTCTACTGACTCCCTGTGAATAATTTATATTAAGATGTTCTGAACATTTTGTTTAATTGTGTCTTAGTATTATTTGATAGATGAGGTATCTGTTACAGCAGAGTAATCTGTAAACCAATCTGTAAACCAATCTGTAAACCAATCTGTAAACCAATCTTTAAACTAGTCAAAATTTACGTAAGAGCTGTAAAAGAATGCAAATAGAATGCATGACATTCATACCTTACCACTGTGCTCAAGGAAGTTAAGACATTACCCTCCTTTGATACATGACTGATATAATGATATGAGCCGCGCCATGAGAAAACCAACATAGTGGGTTTGCGACCAGCATGGATCCAGACCAGCCTGCGCATCCGCGCAGTCTGGTCAGGCTCCATGCTGTTCGCTTTTAAAGCCTATTGGAATTGGAGAAACTGTTAGCGAACAGCATGGAGCCTGACCAGACTGCGCGGATGCGCAGGCTGGTCTGGATCCATGCTGGTCGCAAACCCACTATGTTGGTTTTCTCATGGCGCGGCTCATATAACTTAATTGTGAGTGAAACTTTGATAAGTACAAAGTATGCAAAACATTAAAGGCAATATGTATCTTTTAAAACTATTATGTCTTAGCAAACAAATATACTTTTGTCTATGTTTATGATAAGAAGTTCTTTAATATTGTTTAAACTAAAAGAACATATGTGCTGCTTATAGAAGCTGTAACTATATTTTCTATCTTATTGGTATATCTGATATTTCTCTATAAGCGGGCTATTCATTTAAAAAATCAAACCAATTCATATACTATTTGGGTTTTCAATGTCTGAGTTGCATGTATGTACATTATTCCCTATTTGATTATACATTTCTAAACTCGATGCAAAAACATAAATACATTGATGAATATATAAGTACACAAAAATAGACACATACTGTTTGAAACTTAAATTCTTTGTCAAGTATACATTATGATATTATGTAAGGTATAAAAAAAACTCGCTACGTTAGAAACGAATTCAGAGTATATTTTGTATTAAATGTTTTCTCAAGTTTTCTTCCAAGTTTTTTTGATTCTAGCATTCCGTTAATTATCCTAGAATACCTGAATCATGTTGCTCGCCAACAGTTCGAAACGTTATGTCAATTACTGTAATGAGCATAGGTCAGGATGTTTGGATATTTACCAGCTAACAATTTGAACCCTGTATGAATCATTTTCGGTAAGGAGTTTAGCAGAAATATGCTAGTAAACAAGATAAAGTTCCTAAATGTTGAAACATATTCTATGTCCCCAGGGTTACATTCTACATATAAAGTTATGCAACACTTAAGGTAAACAATGCTTGCAGAATCATTTAAAGGGTTATGCACGACAAATTTGTGATTCTTGTTAAATTTGCAAATTTCAATCATTTTATCGAAATTTTAATGACATGTAATGCAAAATTACGATTGCAATAATATCTTTCCTATGCCAGCTCATTCACATTCCATAGAAACATATCTATAGATCTGATATATGCTACAGAAACATTATCAACGTTATCTGGTTTGAAATTTTACAACGCACAAGACATAAAAACAGTGTATTTGCAATATCTAAGAACAGCATAGACCACATAGTATTCACTTATATATTGTTTCATCAACAAAAAAACACTTTAACAAATCAGTTTGATGATTATCCTCCTGTGAAATCACATTAAAATACTTCTGAACTATGTTCAGCAGATTCAAAATGAACATAAGCAGAAAGTTGTTTAGTGTAAAAGCAACAAGCCACTGCTTCGTTATTTCTATTACATGAGGGGCTTTTATACAGTTTTCATTATTAGATTTATTTTACAAATTTGTACCAAGAAACTGTCACTTTTCAAAATATATTGCAGCGAAATGAGAACTCAGCTAAATTTGCTTGCAAATAGTAAGCTAAGTTTCAGAAATAAGAGCTTACGTGCGCTCTATTCTGTGCTAAGAAGTTAAATAAAAGTACAAAAGTCAGAATGATTACATAGGTATTTTCTTTGTAATAACAAAAAATTGAATGTCTTTTCCAGTACAAGTTAAAGTGCTCTGTCTTAATATAGCTTAGATTAGAAGCTTCTTGCTTCTTAAGCGTACTATAGATGAGTGATGTCTGAATCTATCATCTGATAATATATGTTGTTTCTACGCAATCTTCAACAATATCAAGTGTTCAGATTTATCTTTTCAATATTCAGTGATATTTTGATAGGCAGGCGCATTTATCGGATTATTCACGATACAGCATTCAAGAAATGGGAAGAATAAAATTAATTGGAACGGCTTTTTTAAACGAAATGTCATTCTAAACTTAAGCAAGGTTAACTTTTTAGTAAAAGCTATACAACGGCCCGTTTATAATGATAATGTTCAGCATAACTGAGACTGTAATATATATGAAGTACGTATAATGGTATTTCATCGACGGAAAAAACGTTCGTTTAGAAAGAGTTTCATTGGGTTTATATATTCCATTAGCTGTTTCTCTGCCAGTGCATTTAACATTTAAAAATGCAAGATAAAAGGTAAAAAAAGGCCTTCATAAGATTCCTAAGCTTCCGCCATTGTTTTTTCGTTTTTTGTTTTTTTTCCAAGAAAGGTCCTATCGATATACCGCGACCATTCCAGACGTCTAAGAATAAATCAAAGACGAATGCATTAACTAACAAATATCATAGTTGTAGAAGCACCACATGGAAAAATTGGTCCAATCTGATAAAACTTCTATTCAATTTTAATAGACTGATAAGGAAAACAAGCATAATTTTAACGTCAGTGAACATAAGTTTGTAAACCAATGACACAATACTTAGAACAACTGAAATTGTATTTTAAACTCTATTATTTGTACTCACATTTACAATGTTTTCAAGTGACATGTTTTCATTTTGTTTCAGATAAATTCAAGGAGATTTTTCTTTTTGTTTCAGATAAATTCAAGGAGATAAATGAAACATATTGTAAGTATACAGAATGTTAACATAGAAGTGTTGTGCAACTGTTGGATACACATACAGTTAGTTTTAGTTTTGATTAGACATTATAAACATTTCCCGTGTAAAACGAGCGAACAGTAACACTCCATTACACATTTAAGTACATTTTCCTTAATTAGATCGTCTGTAAACTGATGAAAACAATTTATCTGTATGCCAGGCGCCCGTGATGATATTGTTCATGACTTACAATTGTGTAATATCCAATCAAATGGAGTATGCTTAATTATTACGCTGTATTACTATCGGCTTTTATTTGAGCTGGTGGCCGGATTGCTCAAATTAGATATAGTTTCAAATGTTAATGTATGGAACGAGACGCACTCAAAAAGTACAGTATTCAATAAGGCTTTAAAACTGCGTTCGTGTCTTATGTCAAGATTCATTGTCTTGTCATTACTGGAGACTAGAAACAAAGCTCCTGGAACAAAAGCCGACTAAATGGTATTCAAAGTTTCACAGCAAGGTCTGTTACCACACACCTGCAATAAAAGAAAAACAAAAAAAAATAACGTGTTTTAAGGTTCATTTTTCAAAAGATCAGCAATACATGGCCAACATCTAGTTTTCGTTTTTAAGCCCTGACTCGTTTGTTCTCCTTATCGCGAAATTCAATGACGAAAACAATCTCTATTTTCAGATCAGTGGAGAAAATTCGTTGCAAATGATAGCGCCTACTACTATATTTCATATTACTCTAATAATACTGTTTTCGGTGTTTCAATTCTTCTGTCAAACATGACACATCCTTTAAAAGCCAGCTATTTCTTATTCCAGCGAAACCCAACGTCGCCACTGATTTTTAAATTCTAGCATCTATTATTACTTAAACTCTAAATTACCTCTTCGTTCAGCAGTCTACGGTAATAAGTGAATTACTTTAACTTTCCATTTCACATAATCAAAGTAATATTGAACGTAAAAATATCGGAATATTAATTTTTGGTATACCCTAGTTGAATATATATCTGCACAATAGGTGATGCATTTCGATCACTGTTGTTTATATATGCTATTAACTCCTTTATGGCATACTGCAGCAGTATTGCAATTTATCTTCATTTCTTTCATCAGTAAGAGGCAAGCGGAAGTCGGCTCCACCGATGTGTAAGCGTTTTAACCTTTAGCGTGCTAGGTAAATTGTCGTCTGCTGCAAATGTCGTCTGCTAAAATTGTAAAGTTCATTCTGTTTGCTCCAAAATTGGAAGAAATATTGTCAGAGTAGCAAACAGCTTGGAACCTGATCAGACGCCGATTTAATCGGCGTCTGATCTGGTTCCTAGCTGTTTGCAAAGGCTGTTAAATTCGCCTGCAGCAGGCTAAGGGTTAAAATAATGTGCATACGTCAATTTCTTTCTTTATTCAATTTTTATTTGTTGCTTTTAATTTTCCCTTTTTATAGATAGACTAATGATCAAAGTTTGCTTATTAAATGTCACCTACTGTCTTAACTTCCAATGAAAATTTCCATTGTGCATAAAACGATATTAAGCTTAAAAATACTTTTTTGCATTTATATTGTTCTACTGACTTTTACTGACGGTTATTATAATAAAGTAGATTCTAAAATATGTAAATATTAACTGTTAGTTATTTCATTTCGGTTAATTATTCAGTTTTAACTTCATGTTATTACCAACAATTCTGTGGCAATAAATACTGTATGTATGGTCAGATAATATTTTGGCTTATATCAGACAAAACAAAGATGTAACTGTGCATTTAACATGTACATGTACATTATTTAAAATCTGTACATTCAGTAAATGATTTGCACAAAGGGGGCATTGGCGTTGGAACTCGTTGATATAAAAAAATTCAAAAGGTGCATTTAGTTAAGTATAATATGCATATTAAAGCTAGATTTATTGAAACTAATACTTGTTCAGGTGCAAGAAAGGCAAAATCAACATTGTTTAATATCGAGGAAGAGAGAAGGGGCTAAGGGTAAGGTTTATATTCGGGAGGTCGAGCAACTCTAACCCCTATATATGAATTAGAGATAACACGTAACATTTTTTCTGAAGCAGAAAAGGTTTATCTGATTCTTGGTGTCTGGTCGGATAAAAGTAAATTAAGCAGACGATAGGAATCAGGTACCTTTTCAAATACAGCATATCTGATATTTATACCGATGTTTTGTTTTGTAAAAGCAATATATATATAGATACATTTAAAGAACAACAATATATCATGTTGTACCAACTACTACTGATCACTCACATGTTGTTATATTTTCTTGTACTTTGGGTCATGGAGTACATTTAGTTTTATTATAATAGAATTGCGCTTAAGCCAGTGCCAGGGGGCGAGAGGGGTGTTGCACATTTCATAACCACTTATGAACCGTGTCTTCTATTCTGTTGCTTCGTTGCATTCTATGCTATATAGATATTATTACAGATTGTTTAGCATTGTATAGATTGATACGGATTAGCTACATATTATAGACAAAACCTTTTGACATTTTCCTATAAATAATACTTTACAAAACAAGCGAATGCCAATAACAGCAATAGAAATAAGATCTTTAAGCGAGTTGCACTGTTAGCAAAGATGAGGGAATGGAAATCCCTCATTTAGACAATATTTATGATGGAATTCCTTTTCCAAATAATTGCAAACAGAGCAACTCGCGAAAAAAATTTAGTAAGCAATGCCTAGAAAATGTCAATGGTTTCTGTGTAATCACTAAGTAAAAGTAATGCGAAAAGTACCCTATTCGCGGTTAAGTACAAAGGCTCAAAAATTGGCTGGCATAACAAAATCAGAGATTGATTTAGTATCATAAAAGCATCAGTTTGCCTATATCTTTGTACCGCAAGTATTGTTTTAGCAAACAAAATAGAATATCGGTATAAATAAAATGCTATGTAATAAATTAATACATGTATTATAGAATAGCGTTTTGTGAAACATATATAGCACAGTTATTTCTTTTGGTGCCACATACCCTCGGCCAGCATTGTTAGAAACTGGTGTCATTGTGTCGTATGACAATTGTTATACCGGTATGTTTCTTATGTACGATAAAGTAAGTAATTTTAGAACTGCTTTCGCTAGAATATTTGCATAGGCCGGTGTATGTGATATAAGAATATAGAAAATGCGTACGTGTATGAATGTATTATATACATCTCACTTTGTCCGCTCACTTGTATGAAGTAGTCACAGCACGATATCTAGTTTGTATAATTCTTGATTTTGGTATCTCGTAGATAATAGAAAATCATGTCATATATGCTAAAATGTTATTATAAATTTTGTTCTTTTCGCGCTACACTTTAGTATTGATATAACAATTTCGTAGATGCAGAACTAGTTTTTCAGTTTCAGCTTTAGCCGGGATATATTGCGATAAGAAATTAGTTCCTTAATTGTATTTATTTTAACATGTACATTAAAATAATCTTAATGTACTTTGTAACCTCTTTAGACTGGTCAAAGCATCTAAGATTTAATGGTAAAGAAAACACAAGTCCATTTGTGAAAAATAGTCGGTTTATTCATTGATCAATAATTTGAATTATATTTCTGTAGTTATTTCTGTAGTTATTTAAAACGCTTAAAACGGTCCGTGAAAATTCCTCTACTTTAGTGTACACTATTATGCTGGCCGCTCGACATTCTACCAAGGAAATTACTAAGTTTTTAAAAACACTCTAACATTATCAGGAATTTACTAATATCTACAGATCTTTGTATCACATTGTACACCATATTTCACAGAACGTGTTCCTTGACGTTTGTTTTGTCTATCATATATTTTAATTGCATATTTTTCGTATCTCAACTATTAATAGAAACTTTTCACTGTTTTTAAACACTAATTGAAATAGCACATTGATTCATTAATTACCGATGCCGAGGGTAAACTTATAGTTCAGCTTCAACTTTTTTATTACTGTTTTATCAGTATACGATATCTTACATTGATTATTTATCTCCAGGAAATATCCATAGTTCAACTTGATTCATTTATCAGTGTGTGGTATATTTCATAGTTCAGCTTAAACTCTTTTATCCATGTGCAGTATCATAAAATGAGTGAAAAATTCATAGTTCAACTTTACATCTTTGATCAGTATGCGTTATCTTACATAGATTTTTTATCTTGAGAGAAAGTTCTTTGTCTTTCATCAGTGTATGATATATTACATAGTTTATTTGTCTCGACGGAAAATTCATAGTTGCGTTTTAACTTTTTCATTATTGTGCGACATCTTACATTGATTATTTAACTCGAGGAAAAATTCATAGTTGCGTTTTAACTTTTTCATTATTGTGCGACATCTTACATTGATTATTTAACTCGAGGAAAAATTCATAGTTCATTTTAAACTCTTTTAACTCTTTCTATCCTTTTATCAGTGTGCGATATTTTTTGTCTTTATCCACGCTATCGTTATATAATATCTAGATACATGTCCTGTATAAATATGCTGTTGTTTTGTAAATCGTTGTCTTAAATGAGACGTAATAATATGACTTTTTTTCTGTCCCCAAAGTTGCAAGAAACATTTCTGGAGACGGTCTCTTCTAGATGAGGCACATTTCAGAAATGGGCAGAGGTGTAGGTCGTTTCGTTCGGAGTCTTAAGGTCTTATGTAGTTTTGATAAAACATTGAGTTAAATAGTTTTAATCATAATTGTTAGTATTTAAAAAGTTTGATCTTATTATGCTGCACAAATGAGAAGTAATAGTGTTTCATGTTTTTATACAGTGTACAAATTTGTTGTATTTTTTTCAATTACTGGTGATTGCTTCCTGTAAGTATATCCTAACATTTATTTTATCATCTAGCTCTATCTATGTAACCAATGTAAAATAGCAGAAACTTTTTAAATTCAGAAATTCATGTTTACTGTCTGTCTTTTTATTTTAAACTCTAAAAACAAGTAGAAAAAAACATTTTATCGTCATAAGAGGGAGCTAAAATATGAAAAGATATATGTTTCCTTGCGTAAACAGGCAATGTATACACCGGGCACGTTAAAGAACCAGACTTTCTATTCGAAAAGAGCTAGGCTAAGTTAGCCGGGCACGTCTGTATCTGAAAAGTTCTCTCTGTCTGTTCTGGGGGCTTTATCTCACTCTGTCCCTCTGGTCAGATCGCTCTGTGTCTGTACTAGTAGAGGATGATTTCGCGCCCTCTGTGGCTGCAGCTGCTGTAAAGCGCTTTTGAACGTGTTTATCATGAAAAGGGCGCTATATAAATCTGGTATAATAATAATGTATTAATGTCAAATACTAATAAAACAAAGCAATAAGATAAATATCCCTATTGGGAACACAAGTCTTCAGAGCTTGTTGATTTGTTAAAGTTTGTTTGTTTCCAGAATGTCTAAATCATGAAAGCACAGTGAAAAGTTGCTGGCAGAAATTTATTTTGTTAATCTGTGCTGGCAACATATAGTTCAGAACTGTTTGTTTTATGGGTGCTACTTTTGGCATTCATCTTCATTCTCAATATCATTTTTGTAAATAATATGGTTGATTATTGTCTAAAAACAAACATAAACAAATATGATAGAAGAAACTTTATTACGTATGCATGTTGAGATGAAACACCGGTGAATATTATATTTGAAGGTGTACTTGGGGTTTACTAGTGAATAAACCATTGCTAGTGAATTTGTTGCGTAAACTATAATGTGAGCATACTGTCTTGCATTAGTGAACTGCCGCTTTAGTCTACGTAGCATAACATCGTAATACTGCCTTTTGTAATCAGTTCTGTTTTGGTGAAGAATTTGTCATGTTTAATCAGTAATATATGTATTTAAATCAAGTACGTTTTATGAAAACAAAGCTTTTGTATTTGATTTATTCTGATAAAACAAGCTTACCCCTATTTAAAGTGAGTAAGATTGACAGGACAAAGTTTTGTGTTTGACTTATGCAGGTAATTCATGACTGCCTCTAATATAATATAAAACCATGATTAGTCAAAAGTTCACAACCATATTCATGAGAGTTGATACATAAAATAATATTCAAGTATTAAATTGTTTTCCTAGCTCTTGTAATATTTTGACATATCTTAACACGTATTGCATTTAGTAAACTATGTTATGTATTTTATGGTCAAATTTATTTTTGCGTTCATAGGTTCTGCATAGTAATATAAGAAATAAATCATCTTACGGCTTGTGTTACATTTCTTCATTTCTCTTTTTTTAAAACAGATAATGGGAAGAACGGAAAAGTTGGCATCAGCGTCGTGTTCACAGAAGAATCTCCAATTCCTGATCCTCGTAAATTATCTATAGATAGTATCGATAATGCCAACGATGATAATGTAATTGATAATGTCTCAGATGAAGAAACGTCAGTACAGTCACGTGACAGCCTAACACCACATAGACATTCCTTTGATCAAAATTTACCGAAACGAAATAGAAAAGGTATATGTTCAGCAATTTATGCAAATAAGATTAGTTTGAATCGGCTGTACCTAAGAGACTAATTGATCGATTGTTTAAATGCAAACCATTTTTGAATATTTTTCATTTGATATAATGCTTACTTCTAAAAACATGAAGCAAGTTTTGAAATTTTTGCACACAAGTTTTATAAAATTAAGTAGTTTTGGACATTGTTGAAATGTAATCTACAATATTAGATTCAAATACGCATTCACACTGGACATGAAGATGGCATCATTGTTATACTTGTAACCTTTCAAGGGAGAGACCTCCAGATCGTACGAAAACAATATTTTTTTAGATATCTGGAAATCAATGCTATATTTCTTAAGAACTTAATTACTAACAGACTATGTTATGGAAACACATTAGAATTAAATGTTTTTACAAATCTTTACAATGAAAATATAAAAAGCGTTTGTAACGCTTTACTCGAGGCAAACTACCTTGATTATAAATATCTATAATAAACTCGAATTACACACAAAATCCTCCAAAGCGGTATTGGTAACGACGGCGAAATAAATCTTTATTGCTGCGGAGGTGCTGGAACGATTCCCGACAAGGGCATATTTTAAAAACGCATATACTATTGTTCATAATATGACCAAACTTCAATTTTAAAGAAAAATCATTTTTAGCCAAACTCTGGAGGTCAGTGCCTTTAAAGTCCCTATCATTTATTAAACCAACGTGCATAAGCAATGCTGGAATAAATATACTATTGGTTAGAAAGTATATCATAATTAATCTCTCGTCTATCTTGTATCATTTCAGTTACTAAATATGGCATTTTTCAATCCATCTGAATAGATATTCTGATGAGTAACTTGTAGTTTTCTTTATTTTACAGTTAGTTTGGTTCCTCCTGGAATTACAGCATCAAGAAGAAGTTCAATACGTTCTGCTCGAAGTTCCAATAGATGAAAAATGTCCTGAGATTTACATTTGTATTTTTAACTAACTAAAACGTGGTACTGATGCAAAACTACAAGCGAAGTGTAAAAAAATCTAATAAAACTGTTTCATGTTCATTCACACGTACATGTACTTTCATGATGATATTGTTGCATTCCCAAATAAGTGATATTTATTCCATTTTTTAAGTGCATGTCTTTTTATTCCGAGACATTTACCGAATATCAAGATTCCATGCATACAACAAATTGATATATTATGTAAATGTCAGCTAAAAACGAATCTGATACAATACTTTAATAAATTACATTTTCTATTCATAAACGTAAAATATTCGTTGAAACCTCGATGCTTTAGATTTATATAACAACGCTGTGACACATCCTTTATGGCTCCCTTCGGAAATAGCTCCTCCGGAAGCTATATTCGGAGAACGTATTCGTGTACAGCTCTTACGTACCTATATTCTTTATATATAGCTCCCTAACTAAAATTGGAGCTATACATGGAACACTTGTAGCACTGTCCCGCATATAGCTCCTCGGTCTCTTTATTCATTTAAGATATTAAGAGCACTACGAAGTACAGAATAGTCCGGATCCGCACTCTACGTTCAGTAATGTGTATGAAGATGGCTCTGAGATTAGCTATCTGCTTCACATTTATATAGAGAAAACCAAATGCCGAGATGAAATGCTAAGCTCGGCCATCGATATCCAAATTTTTGTAGCTGAACAAAATAATACAGAGCTGGAATGCCGAGAACGGCAATCGAAATCAATCTTTCATAGTAAGAAATGAGTGTCGAGCTAGAATGCAGAGCTCACGGACCGGCATTTGATTGTCTAAACCTCGGGGTCATGATCAGTGTGTCACGACGTTGTCTCGAAGACATTTTTCACATTTACAGAGAGGGTAAAGGCATACACATATACAAAACTAGAATTATGTCGATAGGATACGGATGTCCCAACTTTGACGCTTTTCACTAAACAGAAGCATTGATGTTTATTCTCCTTTGAGACTTACATGAAATTTATGTTATTTGTTGACTGTATAGTTTTTAACGACGAGGTTGTGTCACAATATTTCACATATATGTCTAAAATCTAATTAAGGGTCGTTACTTAACCACTGTTTGCCAATCAGTACTTCTGACAGTTAAGGGTCTTTGGGGCAATTACTTTATTTCATCAAGGGCTATCATTCTGCAGTTACTGGTCCGATACAAAAACATACTCGTCACTTAAGCCTAATTAAAATGTTTCAAATTTGGTGACTCTTTCACATAATTAAGAAGATGAATGTCTGTCATAGTAGGATCAAGTACGCATTTGGACTAAATGAGGGGCCGCAACAGCGCAACTGGCGGACCAGAATCAAAAATTAAAATCAAGGTACCTAACTCTATTTACCAGTTATCATTTTCTAAAGTTTAGTGGCTGTCAATCAAATGGTATCCATTGATAAGTATCCGCTCTCTTACTTATTCGTTCATATACACGGACGGAGAAGAGCAATTCTGTATGTCGTTTCCACTTCAGAAGGTCAAAATAACACTTCCACATACTCGTGTTTTGTATTACTCTTGCATAACTGTTATATCACTTAAATCCATGTATAGGGGGTCATGTTCGGAATAGCATATTATGCTTGCGTTCGTATACGGCTCCTCCATAGCAAGAAACGTACTCTGGAAAGCTATATCCGAATGGAGCCATAAAGGGTGTGACAGTGCTGTGTTTCGTTTCCAGAATTATGCAATTTTAAGATGTTTTCAATGTGTTTGTCTCTCAGATAAAACGGGTTTATAAAGTTTTGGAAAACAATCTTTGGTTTAAACTTGCTCCCGATTGCATATGTAAGCATGTATAAGTTATGTATCATCCATTGTATTTTACAATGACAGCAATATATATATATGTAGATTATCGAGTCATAATTATAAATAACTTTGCAAAACTAAATGAATGTTGAGTATTGTTCCTTAACTGCACGAATGTCATATTATTCAACCAAAATGGTTTAAGGCAAAGCGATTTGGAACATTGATGACGCTATTAATATTTCCAAACATTCGTCCAATTACGTCTTAAAATATTACTTTCTAGATAATTTGTTTTTATACATATATTAATGCATTGACCCGTTCCTTATCTGAAATATTCATACATATATTAAATTGTGCAAATATAAAAAAAAAAATATTCTGTTCCATTTCAAGAACTAAATAAGAAGTAAATATGAAGTTATTGGTGTACAACGGTTTTCCATGTTCTAATAAAATCTGGAAAGTAGATCCCTCGGAAGCACCGATAACAATGCAAACAGCGAAAATTGCAGACTCGGTTTGATTGAGTCTGTTTATGAGCAGTAATGGAAAAGTCACATTTTATCTTATTTGTATACACAGCTAAGAATCTTGAAACAATATGTCTGTTTTTTGTACAAAGTATATTGCCATTAAAATGTCAATACCTAAATGCTTTTGCTCTTTTTCGATGATATTGTTCGGCGTCGAGTATATGGGATACATTTTTATTTTGGACCATTTAAAGATGGTTATGAATAGATTCGAAACGATAAATAGAATACTGTGAATAGTGTGTAGGAAACACACTATTGCACAATAGATTTTAGTGAATAAACAAAAAAATGGCAAAAAGAAAATATAAAAAAATGTATGCAATGCAGCATATCATGTGATATAAAACAATGTTATTTGTCATTCCTCTCCTTATTTGTAGAGCAGAAAATAATTTAATTATTTAAAAAATCGTCAAAATGTTTATCCGATTTATTGATAAGGGAGGTTACTCTAAGTAAAGTTTTCTGAAAGAGTGACGCTTTCCAAATATCCAATGAAATTGTAGGAAACGGCATTACCAGATCACGTGAAACTTTATCAGTGAATAGCACTAATAAAAACAAGTAGGCTTCTTTTAAAAAACAAACCTAGGAGAGGTCCAGTGTTGCTCCTTTTAAAGTTATATCAGACACATAGATAACAATTGTTATCTAATTATTGTCTCTGTTTATATGATAGGTTGTGCTATAGACGTGTTTCTCTGCTGCAGGTCACTGTCACCTATTAGGGGCCCAAGCATTTCCTAGTTAATACTGAATTTCATTTAAAAATGTTCAAAAGCTACCACTGCAATAATTGTACACTGAACTTGGTTGTAGTGAAAGCTGCCAAACTAGCACCTTTCCATTTATGCGAGAACCTCACCTGACAGGCTTATTTGTCAACTGCCCCGTTCGTTTGGGCCCAAGAGAATAGCTTTCGAGAAGCTTTAGAAAAGCTTAGAAGAAAATCCCAATCGAACAGACGTCTGCCGGAAGTATATCATTCTTTTTTTAAATGTTTTTTTTTTTTCAGAGATTTTTATTGTTAATGTGCTATTTGAAAAATACATTCCAAACATTTTATTTGTTCTAGTTTATAACTCAGTCTGTAAGGTATATATGTTGAATTGCCACCTTGTTTTGATCACGTGATTAACATCTCCGACTATCGGGTGGAAGACCTAGAAGCTCAGAAGAACTCTTCTTATTCCGGCAGATCTTCCGAATGGGGCAAACGAACCCGCCAGTTAAACAATAAGTTCATTTGATTGAACGAAATACATTTTAACGTGATTCAATTCATATGCATATCTTTGAATAGTGCGAAAAAAGAATAGTTAATATATATATCTATATTTGTTTTGTTAATAACTGAACCGTTTCCAACATTTATAACAATAGTATTACACCATATTTCTTTATTTTAAACGAACAGTTATTTTCGTCTTAGAGGATTTTAAAACTTGAAATCTAACGCCGTAAAATTAGTAGATTAGTCTGAATTATCCTAGTTTGAAAGCCAACACTATGGAGAGGTCTTGATAGACCTCTCCAATAATGGTTTCTGTGAACCATAACTCTGAAATAATTAACTTTCAGTCTTTCCTCATTTCCCAAAAAACTGTATTTATGTGAAACTTCATACACACCTGCATATAAGAACTTTCCATAGATGCTGACCTTAGTTGGTATAATAATTACTTTAGTTTTGTATGTATATGGACCACCTACTCGCAATGTCAAGTCATTGCAGGTAGAGGATTTGTATTGCATGGTAATACTTCTTTATCATGTTTATTCTTGACTTTTTTAAATAATTTATAACATTTATTGTATAATGTGCTAATGTTGATAATTTGTAACCAGTCAGTCTAATACAGTAATTATTGGGTAATTTCTCATATTGCAGTAAATGTTCTCCAGACACAACACTTGGCGGCGTCTTTGTTGCTTGCGTCAATGAATTTCCTTGTATTCTATTGTTTTATGCTCAGAAAGGAAGACGTGTCCATTTCATGATACTTGATGAAAGAACAATTTATGTGCCTGAAGTAAAATAAAAAGAAAATTAATTGCCGTCGCTGAGTTTCGAATTTGCACAGAAAAAAAAATCTGAAGAACATAATTAGTACGCTTTGTCTCTGATCTTGTTTGTAATTGCCATGGAAAGAATACTAGAAATATTTAGATTTTGAGAAATCGTTAAAATGTATGTATTATGTATTAATTCCCTGTGTTTTATAAATCTGTTGTCTCTTGACGTTAACATGACATTATCGTTAGGGCATTATAGTGTATGTAACTTATTAATGGTGTTCCTGTGTTTGCTATTATATGATATTTCTGTACAGCTTAAGTCAGACAAACCAACTCACAGACCATTCATTCTGAAAAGTGATAGGCCATTTGATGTCATTTTTAATGAGGGCAGCTTACGAGTTTTATTTTTACAAGCTATGCGTTTTCCTGTAAATTTTCCAAAGTGTATTGGGTGCTGTTCAACATTTCAAAGCATATATTTCCTATGGTGACTCCTTCATGAGTGGTAAGTCGTTCTATGGATGCTGCAATTCCAAAGGATTGTTTCATTCTATTTAGTGCCGAGTACGTGGAACTAAGGGACTTATATCTACAACTTGTAATTGGAGATTTTGCAGTTGAGTGCCAACGTTGAAAAATAACTTTTAGTCTAGGTATGAAAGTCTACTTAATGTCAAATTTTGCGTAAGCTTTGAGCTACGATACCAACGAGTAAACACAAATACTAAATTATGTTTTGAAAGCAATCGCACACACACATTTAATTATTTTCGATATACCGAAAACATCCGAACAACAGATTAATCAAAGATTTTGTCTGGCGAAGAACATTGGCAGTCAAATAATAACTTACAAATGATGATTTTTATATTTCCCACAATATCCCTATAACGCCTTTTCAACTTGTTTAGAAAAAAATGTACACACGTTCTCGTATGTAGGAAAACAATATTCGAGATATATAAAGACGTAACATAAAAAAATCTTAATGGACGCGAGGCAAAAATACACCTTAAATGAAGGTTCATTAATAGTCGTGTTCTTCAATTATTATTCATCTTTTTTTTTTCAATTAACGCGAATACTTATTTTTACATGTTATTGTAAATATTGCTTCATATTTTATGTCTCAGGTATTTAAATAAAAATTATGGCCCATTATATTGTTAATACCTTAAACATTATTCCGTTTAAAATAAGTTCTATTATCTATACAATTCTCACTTACATGACTTGCGTCTAATTATAGAAACAGTTTTATTATTATTATTATTATTATTTTTTATTATTATTATTATTATTAGATCTATTATTATTTAGTCTGCAATTACGCGAATCGCTAGACAAAATGAAAACGGAACTTTAAAAAAAGCCAGTCTGACCTTTTTTACGTAACAACATTTCCCTATTTCCCTATCTTTTATTTATCTTTGCTATCTTGATAGAACAACACGTGGAAAATGTAAAAACAGCGGGAGATACACGAAAACAACATGAACCACTTTGAAACAGTATTGTTACATCACTTGAATTTACAAACACTCCGTGTTTGATGACAAAATCACTTGTATGATTTGCGTTCAAAATTTAATAAAATCAGTAAAAAGATCCTTTGGAAGCAAAGAATGCAACAAAGAAGAATATTAGCAGGCTCTGTTAAAACTTCACAGAAGAACGTTCTGTGCTTAAAGGCTCATATTGCCTTTGTTTAAAACGTGGCTGACCCCTTTTTCCGTTATGAATATAAAATACATCATTTTGTGTTAAATCCTTTTGTATTGTATTGCCATATAAAAGCCAATGTAGGCCTTCTGCATACAGTCTGAATTTTCAATTTTCTGCTACTGCAAGAAAGTGATACAAATGCAATGATATTTCATTCAATCTATCATAGACTCTGTCATTCCTAGATCTCAAAAGATCTAAAAACAAAGATGTTGTATAGATTTACATCCCATAATTGAAATAAAAAGTACCTACTGAACTACATGCCGATAGATAATATGTTAATTGATACAAGACCATTTGTTGGAGCTTAAATTTCTTTTATTTGAAATGCATTTAAACGAAGCAGTGCAATGTATTTTTATTGAGAAAACATACGTGTAAAGTATGCTGACTCCTTGATGTTGTTGATACAACGTGTATCTTCATTAGGAAAGTACACTGAAAATTAGTTGGCAGCAATTTATTTTTATTATGTATCTTGGCAGGATATAGTTCAGAGTTGTTTGTATTGTGTGTACTTCTTTGGCTCCTGAATTCATTCTCATTATTGTCGAAACGGTGATTGATTAGTGTATACAACAGAAATAAGACTGTTGTAATGAAATTATTGTTGAGTTTTGATATTACATTTGTACATGATTTGTCGTGATGTTGACGATGTGGCGGTTTATCTATGTTAGCTTCGATAAATGCTCCCTGGAATTATAGTCTTAATCAGAGCTGTAATATTTCGATCTTTTCATATCGTTCGGCATGTCATTCATGTTGTGTTAGTGGTACTGTTTAGTTTTTCACCTTGAATAATTTGGTTTGCGAGGATCCAATGCTCCCGTTTTCATAGTTTTAAGTATTGTTTTGTCACCTTTTGGACATGGTGCCTGCTCTTTGCCTTCTGACAGTTTCTGCAAGCTCCATAGCCTCGGATCCACTCTCTAAATTCAATTTTATTTTCTAAAACTTGTAGGTGCTGAATAAAATAGAATGTTAGTTTATACTAATTTCTTTTAGTTCGATTGTGATGAAAGCTTCAAGCTTATTGGAACCACTCTCTAGTCATCTTCCTAGCATTTACCTATATAGAATTCAAAAGGTTGAACGTTGCAGTTTGACCAGTAACACCAAGTGTATGAAAAATGTCTAATTATACCCCGCCGATGAAATCGGGAGAGGGGTATTGAAATGGCGTTGTCCGTCTGTCAGTCCGTACGAGCGTCCGTCCGCAGCCATTTCTCAGTAACAAGCTGGTAGAATTTCATGAAACTTGAAATAAACATGAACCAACATACTGCGATACGGTGGTATGTTTAGGACATGCTATTATTTTTTTAGGATTAAATTATCTTGAGCGATCAACATCTTATCTCGTGCGCACGACATCTTATCTTGGGCGATCAACATCTTATCTTGAGCGATCAACATCTTTAGAGCGATCAACTTATTTCGTGCGCACGCATCTTTCTTGAGCGATCAACACTTAAATCATCGTGCACGACATCTTATCTGAGCGATACATCTTATTAGAGCATCAACATATTATCTTGAGCGATCAACATATTATCTTGAGCGATCAACATCTTATCTCGAGCGATCAACATATTATCTTGAGCGATCAACATCATTATCTTGAGCGATCAAACATCTTATCTTGAGCGATCAACATATTATCTTGAGCGATAAACATCTTATCTTGAGCGATCAACATCTTATCTCGAGCGCACGACATCTTATCTTGAGCGATCAACATATTATCTTGAGCGATCAACATCTTATTTCGTGCGCACGACATCTTATCTTGAGCGATCAACATCTTATCTCGAGCGATCAACATTTATCTTGAGCGATCTAACATCTTATCTTGAGCGATCAACATTTATCTTGAGCGATTACATCTTATCTGAGCGATCAACATATTATCTTGAGCGATCAACATCTTATTTCGTGCGCACGACATCTTATCTGAGCGATCAACATCTTATCTCGAGCGATCAACATATTATCTTGAGCGATAAACATCTTATCTTGAGCGATCAACATCTTATCTCGAGCGCACGACATCTTATCTTGAGCGATCAACATATTATCTTGAGCGATCAACATCTTATTTCGTGCGCACGACATCGGATCTTGAGCGATCAACATCTTTTCTCGAGCGATCAACATATTATCTTGAGCGATCAACATATTATCTCGAGCGATCAACATCTTTTCTCGGTCATCTTATCAATATCTATTAAGGACCTTTGTGTGAATTCAGATCATTAGAAAAACATACGGCTGCCGCCGTTTTTGTTTTTATTTAGATTATACTTATAACCGTTTCACATGTTTGCAGGGTTAGACATTTAAATACGGAAACTGATAAAAAAGGCAGCAAAAAGTCAGTGATGATGCAAAGAAATAAATTTAAGTCCTTGACAAAAAAAGAGTATGTAGGCTTCGCTATGGAAGCCCTGGAGGGACAATTGATTCCCGTACATCCCACTTCTGACTTCTAACTCTTGCACTTCTCACTTCCAACTTCTTGACTTCCTACTTTTAACTTCCACACTTCTGACTTCTAACTTCCGCACTTCTGACTTCCAACTTCCCGACTTTCGACTTCTGATTTCCAACTTCCACACTTCTTACGTCTTACTTTTGACTTTTGACTTCTTACTTCCTTCTTCTAACTTTCGCACTTTTGACTTCTAACTTCCGCACTTCTGACTTCCAGCTTCCTGACTTCATACTTCCGACTTCCAACTTCCACACTTCTTACTTCCGACTTCCAAAAATGGAAAGTTGGCAGTCAGAAGTGCGGAAGTTGGAAGTCGGAAGTCAGGCAGTTAGAAGTCAGAAGTGTGGAAGTTAGAAGTCAGAAGTGCGGAAGTAAAAAGTCAGAAGTGCGGAAGTCAGAAGAGGGAAGTAAGAAGTCAAGAAGTCGGAAGAAAGAAGTGTGGAAGTTGTAAATCAGAAGTCGGAAGGCAGGAAGTTAGAAGTCAGAAGTGCGGAAGTTAAAAGTCAGAAGTGCGGAAGTCAGAAGAGGGAAGTAAGAAGTCAAAAAGTCGGAAGTAAGAAGTGTGGAAGTTGGAAATCAGAAATCGAAAATCTGGAAGTTAGAAGTGCGGAAGTTAGAAGTCAGAAGTGCGGAAGTTAGAAGAAGGAAGTAAGAAGTCGGAAGTAAGAAGTGTGGAAGTTTGAAATCAGAAGTCAGGCAGTTAGAAGTCAGAAGTGTGGAAGTTAGAAGTCAGAAGTGCGGTAGTTAGAAGAGGGAAGTAAGAAGTCAAGAAGTCGGAAGAAAGAATTGTGGAAGTTGTAAATCAGAAGTCGGAAGGCAGGAAGTTAGAAGTCAGAAGTGCGGAAGTTAAAAGTCAGAAGTGCAGAAGTCAGAAGAGGGAAGTAAGAAGTCAAAAAGTCGGAAGTAAGAAGTGTGGAAGTTGGAAATCAGAAATCGAAAATCTGGAAGTTAGAAGTGCGGAAGTTAGAAGTCAGAAGTGCGGAAGTTAGAAGAAGGAAGTAAGAAGTCGGAAGTAAGAAGTGTGGAAGTTTGAAATCAGAAGTCGAAAGTCAGGAAGTTGGAAGTCAGAAGTGTGGAAGTTAGAAGTCAGAAGTGCGGAAGTTAGAAGTAGGAAGTAGGAAGTCAAGAAGTTGGAAGTTAGAAATGCAAAAGTTATAAGTCAGAAGTGGGAAGTACGGAAATCAATTGTCCCTCCAGGGCTTCAATACTTCGCCCATATATTAAACGATTTTCCTTGTTTTCCCTTAATTCATACATGCAACTTTTCTGCGCGAATTTATCAGTCGAACTGAAATTTGTTGCTGTTCTAACATGCAGTATGCATCATTGGTTATGTTCATTTGATTTTGAAGATACGATGACCAATTATATGCATTGCTTTCCCAGTTGATGTGATAAACTTGTACATGTACTTGTGGGAAGTTTAAATAACAGCGGAATAGGCGGGAACCTAATTAACAACTTGTCCGTATGTTTTACTGATGACCTAAATGCACACACAAAGGGCCTTAATATATATAAATAAGATGTCGTGCGCTCGAGATAAGATGTTGATCGCACAAGATAAGATGTTGATCGCTCAAGATAAGATGTTGATCGCTCGAGGTAAGATGTTGATCGCTCAAGATAATATGTTGATCGCTCGAGATAAGATGTTGATCGCTCGAGATAAGATGTTGATCGCTCAAGATAATATGTTGATCGCTCGAGATAAGATGTTGATCGCTCAAGATAAGATGTCGTGCGTACGAAATAAGATGTTGATCGCTCGAGATAAGATGTTGATCGCTCAAGATAATATGTTGATCGTTCAAGATAATATGTTGATCGCTCTATATAAGATGTTGATCGCTCAAGATAATATGTTGATCGCTCAAGATAATATGTTGACCGCTCAAGATAAGATGTTGATCGCTCGAAATAATATGTTGATTGCTCAAGATAAGATGTTGATCGCTCGAGATAATATGTTGATCGCTCAAGATAATATGTTGATCGCT
This sequence comes from Mercenaria mercenaria, assembly GCF_021730395.1. NCBI lineage: Eukaryota > Metazoa > Mollusca > Bivalvia > Venerida > Veneridae > Mercenaria > Mercenaria mercenaria. The sequence goes on along the minus strand of NC_069377.1, from coordinate 4,022,071 downwards.
CGAGATAAGATGGTGATCGCTCAAGATAAGGTGTCGTGCGCACGAAATAAGATGTTGATCGCTCGAGATAAGATGCTGATCGCTCAAGATAATATGTTGATCGTTCAAGATAAATGTTGATCGCTCTATATAAGATGTTGATCGCTCAATATATGTTGATCGCTCAAGATATAGTTGACGCTCAAGTAGATGTTGATCGCTCGAAATAATATGTTGATGCCTCAAGATAAGATGTTGATCGCTCGAGATATATGTTGATCGCTCAAGATAATATGTTGATCGCTCAGATAAGATGGTGATCGCTCAAATAAGGTGTCGTGCGCACGAATAGATGTTGATCGCTCGAGATAAGATGCTGATCGCTCAAGATAATATGTTGATCGCTCGAGGTAAGATGTTGATCGCTCAAGATAATATGTTGATCGCTCAAAAGATGTTATCCTCAAGTAACGTTGACGCTCAGATTAGATGTTGATCGCCAAGTGATATGTTGATCGCTCGAGATAAGATTCGTGCGCACGAGATAATAGTTGATCGCTCAAGATAAGAGTTGATCGCTTAAGATAATATGTTGATCGCTCAAGATAAGATGTTGATCGCTCAAGATCATATGTTGATCGCTCGAGATAAGATGTTGATCGCTCAAGATAAGATGTCGTGCGCACGAGATAATATGTTGATCGCTCAAGATAATATGTTGATCGCACGAGATAATATGTTGATCGCTCGAGATAAGATGTCGTGCGCACGAGATAAGATGTTGATCGCTCAAGATAAGATGTCAAGCGCACGAGATAATTTAATCTTAAAAAAAATAACATATGTCCTAAACATACCACCGTACTGTGATGATGCCCGTCATGCTCTTTTTATTTATGGATTGGTCAATTTCCCTTAGAGTTATTGCCCTTGATTTAATGAAAAATGCCCAAAAATGTCCGTCCGCAGCCATTTCTCAGTAACTATCAGGTAGAATTTCATATAACTTGAAATAAACATGCACCAACATACTGCGATGATGCCCGTTAAGATTTTTTTTGGATTGGTCAATTTCCTTTAGAGTTATTGCCCTTGATTTAATGAAAAATACACGTCTGAAGCCATTTCTCAGTAATAAGCTGGTAGAATTTCATGAAACTTAAAATAAATATGAACCAACATACTTCGATGATGCTTGTTATTTTTTTTTCAATTGGTCAATTATCCTTAGAGTTATTGCCCTTTAATTGTTTAAAAATCTACAGATTTGTACATAACAAACCAACTAATTGGTAGAATTTCATTAAACTTCTTTCATTCTTTTCCATGAAAATTTATTATAAACATGTGAAGTTCTGTACCCACACCTGGTCACCACCTTGCCTTGGTCCCCCCCCCCCCCTCCCCCACGTTCCACAAAAAAAATAATAATTCCTTTTTATTATTATTTCTTTTCAAACCTTCCATGAATATTTATCAACATGCAGTCTGAATTTTCAATTTTCTGCTACTGCAAGGAATTGATACAAATGCAATGATATTTCATTCAATCTATCATAGACTCTGTCATTCCTAGATCTCAAAAGATCTAAAAACAAAGATGTTGTATAGATTTACATCCCATAATTGAAATAAAAAGTACCTACTGAACTACATGCCGAAGGATTATACGTAAAAAATTCAACTCGTGCAGTAAATAATATGTTAATTGATACAAGACCATTTGTTGGAGCTTAAATTTCTTTTATATGAAATGCATTTAAACGAAGCAATGCAATGTATTTTTACTGAGAAAACATACGTGTAAAGTATGCTGACTCCTTGATCTTGTTGATACAACGTGTATCTTCATTAGGAAAGTACACTGAAAATTAGTTGGCAGCAATTTATTTTTATTATATATCTTGGCAGGATATAGTTCAGAGTTGTTTGTATTGTGTGTACTTCTTTGGCTTCTGCATTTATTCTCATTATTGTCGAAACGGTGATTGATTAGTGTATACAACAGAAATAAGACTGTTGTTATGAAATTATTGTTTAGTTTTGATATTACATTTGTACATGATTTGTCGTGGTGTTGACGATGTGGCGGTTTATCTATGTTAGCTTCGATAAATGCTCCCTGGAATTATAGTCTTAATCAGAGCTGTAATATTTCGATCTTTTCAGATCGTTCGGCATGTCATTTATGTTGTGTTAGTGGTACTGTTTAGTTCTTTCACCTTAAATAAGTTGGCTTGGGAGGATCCAATGCTCCAGTTTTCATAGTTTTAAGTATTACTTTATCACCTTTTGGACATGGTGCCAGCTCTTTGCCTTCTGACAGTTTCTGCAAGCTCCATAGCCTCGGATCCACTCTCTAAATTCAATTTTATTTTCTAAAACTTGTAGGTGCTGAATAAAATAGAATGTAGCAAAAGTATTTCCAGTTAGATTTTGTTTAGCTACCTAAGCTACGTAGAGTGACTCCGCAGATTTTCGAACATTTAGCATGAGATAGTTTGATAAGTAAAATATTTTAGATGATAATTCTAGTAAAGATATTAATTAACAACAAAATAAACAAAATTGTTTACGTAAAATTTGTTCTGTAAAATACCAAGATGACTATCCTTATTTACATTATACGTTTTTTGGCTCTCTCAATCTGAGTATGAGACGTTCATGATATTTTAGTTGGCCCTTTCTGAGCAGTCTTTGAATTCTGCAGACTGGAATATCTTCCGTAATCATTGGTTATCTCAGAATGGAATCTGTCTGAAGAGAAAGGCGTGTTGTTTTTCTCTTAATTGCATATTCAGTTACAAATACTCCATAATACAATTATTTACGATGATAGACAAATACTGAAAACACCTTCGATTACAATGTAGTACTTCTATTCAAATGTCAAGCTTTAAATACAGTCAAACTTGTGTTAAAGACCACCTCTGAACACAGACAACCTGGCTCTAAAGACCACATGTTTTGTTTCCCATTTTAACATATACAGTGTTTGTTTACCAATGAATAAGGACCACCTCCCAATAAAGACCACTTCGGCTTGAGTTTTATTGTAATGTTTAAATCAACATAATTGATTTGAAATCTGTCTACACGGCAATACAAGTAATTACAGAATTTTTTTCAGGAAAATTCAGAATGTACTTCACGCCATTGTGTTTAACAACCTGTAAAACATGATCTTTCAGCTGCCAGCCATTAAACATTCCTTTTCAAACAGCTATTTGCAATTACTGAAGAATAGAAACAAAAAATTATTAGAACTGTAAGCAAGATTATCTAAAACTTTATATTTCGTAAAACAGTAAAAGTTAAATTAAACATGAAGTCTGAATTGAATTGCAAATAATAGAAATACCATACTTGGATCCTATGTTGTTATATTTCCTAGTTCTTTTGGGTCATGGATTCCTTTCAACGTATACGTAGAATAGAATCTAATGCTACGGGACATGATGGGTGGTGCATATTCCATGTTGCACATTATATTGCCTCTCATGAACAGATTTCATCAGCTGTCACAACAGCAGTCTGTAAGTTACACATTACTAAGACACCTTGTTACATTTCTTGGGATCATGTGTGTGTATGTAGAAGTAGTTCCTCTAACGACAGTGCTACGGGATGGCAGAGATGTTGAACATTTCATTACCTCAGTCAAACTGAGTCTGCTAATTATATGCTTGGTTGCATTTAATTCTTCCAAAGTTATACATTACAACTTCATGCTAATTTAGCATTTACCTATATAGAATTCAAAAGGTTGAACAGTAACACCAAGTGTATGAAAAATGTCTAATTTGTCATAGTTTTAAATAGCATTCACCATAATATTTTCCATTAAACAGAATGAAGCTAATACTGTTCAAATAAGAACACGTCAACAATATTTCTTCGCTTTCTTCAAATCAAAGATTTATAGTTAATCTTTAACGTCTTGAAAAGAAAAGTAAGGAAACTATTTGTTTTGATTGACAGTTTCATGGAAATATGTTACAAGTATAGGTTCCTACATGGTTTTATATTTAGAATAATATATATACAGCTTGGAAATATTTCAAATTTTCTGTAATCTTTGTGGAATTAATAAATTAATCTAAAGTGTTTTCCTCATTATTAGGATAAAAACTCTTATCTCTCTTAAAACGATTATTAGATGTTAATGGTACAATGTTAATGCTGATGGGAGAACATTAATTTGTTATATGGATTATTGCACGTGCTAAAACTGCAAAACATCACTAATTGTATGCTACACTCAAACACCTGTTAGTTAGTTGAAAGAATACATTCCACATTCTCATGTTAATAATAATCTACATAAATTGTATGAAATATATATAATTGCTTTACTTGACGGCAAATAAACTGTCGATCACGAATTTTGATGCAAATAATGTAGAGCCACAATTTGCTAAACCGTATTTCATCAACAAAACAATAATACTATAGGTAACCGATTTCTCAAAATTAGTTTCGTTTTCATCTGCGTTTCTTGACAATATGTAATTATCACAGAACAGACGGAAGAAAGTAAACGTGCATTAGTCATTTGCAGTGTACACTAACTGCAACTGAAAAATATGAAATTCAATTAATTGTACACTGAGAACGCTTAAAACTATTTTTGTTTGCGATGTGTATATTTATACTAATTCTCTTTTTGTTTGCGATGTGTATATTTATACTAATTTCTCTTTTCTTTGCGATGTTTATAGTTGTACTTTCATTCGGATATACTAACCATAGTGGATAGATATAAATACGTTTATCATTAATAATTATATGACTGAACACATCTATCGTTCAGACAATGATCTGTTAACATAACCTTATTTGGTAATTTGTTTACCCATATAAAATATTAAACGTATTTATATCTGTCTGCCCAAATACCACGTTTCCCTATATGACAATACGTTTCAATTTTTTATTGGGTATTGGGACCATCGAAGGAATGTTTCCTACTATTATTGGGACTTTAGAATGTAAGTTTCCGTCTGTTATTGTGACAGCCAGATATGATTCCATCTATTCTTGGGACCATCCCGTCTATTCTTGGGACAGTCAAATGTTAGTTTCCGTCTATTATTGGGAAAATCGAAAATACGTTTCCGTTTATTATTATGAAAATTCATATAATGAACCTGTTTAAAGAATCACGAAGTAGAAAGTAGAACCAAAAACTCTTAAGGCCAAATATTCATTTTTTTGTGAGTGAATTTTAACTCAGATAAATGGCAAGTTTGTATAAAAAATTGTACTAAATATCGGAACAAATGCTATGACAAAAGATATATAAAATTATCATTCATATGTATCAATCTAAACAGCAGCAGTAACAACATAACACAGAGTTACGTTCCGTGGCAAAAAGGAGGCGTTGCATAAACAGCAAGCTCATTATCATGTTACATTTTGACATATTTATTTTCTCTGCAGTGTGGTATATTAGTTTCAGCAATACTCATTACTCATTATCAAATTGGCATAATAATATGACTTTCATACCATTCCAGCTCTGATTGTATAATATTTTCCAGGCTGTAATAAATCGTAAATCCCATGCGCTTATATATTCAATGTCTGTCTTAATATGCATTCATACATATTAATACGCATTCATACATATCAGAAGTGGTACGCCACCGAACGGTTTAAGACGCCAGCTTCTAAACACTTGCCGATATCATCTGTGGTTTCGCGCTACGATCACTCGGATCGTCATACGAAGGAGGCATGCGTCTATCTGAAAGTGTAACCAAGATGTGTGTTTTTTAAATTTGTTAAGTTAAATCGACAGGATCACGGTCATATGGCGGCTTGACAACTTTATGTGTAGGGAAAAGACCACATGAACCCTCATGGCGTGATTTCAGGCACAACCGGACACATGGGTAGAACCATTTACCTTCCGTGGGTCAACTAGACCCTATAGTGCCCTAACGTGAAAGCAATTAACAGTCTTTGAGGGTAATTCATGTTTTGCGGCTTTGGAACATAGTGGTAGTTAAAAATGAGTTTAGCGAGCTCTTTTTGTCACTGACCATTCCAAGGCGTTGATCCACTGTTGTCCTTTGTCACGCTGGGGAAAACAGAGCTACAATCCTTCAGAGTAGAATAAATTTTTGTTAACATTTATGAACTGAACTCATTTACTTTAAATAATATTCCATCAATAATTTTCAATGTACACTTAAAAGTCCTTGCAGATTAGCCTCTGCTTTCTTCGAGTGTAACATGAGAAAATCTTTTTTTTTTTGTGTGTGTTTTCCGCATTTCATTAGGCAGTTAGATCAGCTAAGATGTAGAGACTGTACCATACCTCTTCGCATACTTTGATTTTTCAAACTAAAGTGATTTTTACAAGTGCACCGGTTACGATAAAAAATGTAAACAACGGACTCTGTCTATGAAACTTTGAAATGAATGAATGACAGTCGATCTTAGTCATAATACTGATTGACAGTGAATGCTAATGACTCCATGTGTTGCAGAAAGGTATTTAGTTTGTAACTGTAATTTCAAATCAATTGAAATCCTCTCAAAACTGGTAAAATAATTACTTATATTTGGACAAAGCCCACCGTCTTTGCCGTTCGACAGCTGCAAAAAGGGCAAATATAAAATATTCAGTGTAAGTAATATTTCACTGGTACTACCAGTTAGTAAGTTCATACTCTGAACAACACGTCAGAGAAATTTGGGCAGATTTGACCGATTATGACGTTGGCAGCATTAGATTATATTTTTTCTTTACACAAAAATTGCCGTTAGGTAACAAAGCGAATACGCCGATAATCCGGAGTTCACCGATTATTGTTCCAGTTCACGCAATGTAATCCAGCAATTAAACTGCATAGCTATTAGCTACTGCTGTTATAGGGAAGTGGTAGAGTGTCTGCCTTAGGTGTGAGAGGTCCTGGGTTCGAGTCCCAGTTAAAGCTTAACTATTTAGATTCTGCTAAAGCATAGTTTTGCTGTTAATAGAGTGTTCCAGATGTTCTAAAATTTTAACACACAGTATCATGAATCATTATTTAGCAATCCAGATCAAAGTTGAATGTTAAATCAAATGCACCCAATTAGAAAATATTGACTATATTATGTCCCTTTGATGTTTATGCTCTCCATGTTCAAGAAGAGTTACATTTCCTTGATCACAAAATTTTCGTTAACATGAAACTATTAAATGCTCATAACTCTGCACTTTTGGTTAAAATATTGTCTATATTTCTGTTTTTGAGAAATATATGGACATTTGTCTTCATTTCAAAGCTTTTTAACTTCAAACCTATGATTTGAAAAACTCTATAAGATGTTATGTTACGGAAGGGACAAGTTACGGAAGAGATAGAGTTATTTGAATATTTGATAACAGTTTGATACCTTGATGGCATATACTGAAAACAAGCCTTCTAGGTATATGATACAGACACAGAGGGAAAAACCATTGTCATCGCGTGTATTTGAGGAAGTCCCTGTTACGGAGGAGAGCTTTTAAATCGCGACAAAATATACATGATCTGGAAACGATACTGTCAGAATTATTTACTCTTAAGATAGTTACAAGGGAGTTATTTTAATACAGTAACATCATTTGACGACAGTCTGTGTCACTCTTTCCACATCTACACCTGTTTCAAAATACTTTGTATCGATATTAGTGCATGTTACGGTAGGTGAGTACTGTTTTGGGCCACAGTAATATGTACGACTGGGATGAATGCATTTTGTGTTTATTCTAGTGAAAATGTTTATCAGCAATCACAATGAACCCTCTTTCAAAATACTGCATGTAGTTTTGGTGCACAGATGTACTCCTTTGCTATTAACAGAGTTATTATTTGGTTCACTATACTTGGCGACATAGCAGAAATGAGCAAAATGCTTATATTTCACATCCTACAACACACAGAAAGTAGAAAAATAGATCGACTGATCGGCTGACAAATACAAATCATATGGCATTGCTCATGTAAGAACCTCTTTTTAATGTAATTGTTTCATCATGTGTTTGCAATTGATTAAAAAGAATGCAGACGAAAAGGATTTTTCTAAAGTGGGTCATAATTTTGGTTTTGGTTGCAATGTGACGTGATCTTGTCTTCTATACTTCTACATACCCTGAAATACAAACATCTGGAAAGCAAATGAACTGTGGCGGGAGGGTTGGGTTGTTATAAACATTTACATAAAACTGTTAATAAAATAAAAACATACATAAATGGCCATAGATGTTACCTCTTTAAAGTGTCGAAAAGAAAGAATGCAAGTATTGATTTTCTGCCTTTTATACCCACGCTCAGTTAATTCTTGAAATTCGATCACATGACCCGCTCAACGTAATTCCTGGAAATCAACGGAAAGGGTGGAGCTTGTTTTTGCGCTAGCTAAAATGTTTAATCTCAAGCGATTGAACAGTAAATTGTAATGTCATGTTTGTAAATACGGGAGATAAAAAGTCGTTCAAAAGCTTCCAGTACATGCTTTTGTAAGTGTTGTTGATTTCTGAGCCCTGGTTATGGATATCTAAAAAATGTTTACCGCTTCCAAGAAAAACAGAATGGTAATTAGAAAATGTACCGCTCACCACATATATATTTAGTGGTCGTGTAATGTTTTTATGCAAGAATAGCGACAATACATGTTTGTTTTGTGTATTAACGTCGGTCACAAACATTCCCGTGGGGTTCTGGAGACGTTAATACACAAAAAACGTGTATTATTCCTACATAGGTATATACATGTACTCATTTTATGCTTTCATAAGAGGTTTTTGGTATATACAGAAATTTATATCTTCGTAAGAGGTATTTGGTACATACATCAATTTTATAACTTCATAATAGGTACTTGGTATATGCATCATTTTATAACTTCATAACACGTGTTGGGTAAATGCATCATTTTATAATTTCATAACAGGTGTTGGTTAAATACATCATTTTATAATTTCATAATAGGCGTTGGGTAAATATATCATTTTATATTTCGTAATAGGTGTTGGGTAAATACATCATTTTATAATTTCATAACTTATGTTGGGTAAATACATCATTTTTATAATTTCATAAGAGGTGTTTTGCTATTTACATCATTTTATAATTTCATAAGAGGTATATTGTATGTACAACTTCCTAAACTAAATGTTCATAAGAGGTATTGGGTATGTACATCTTCTTAAATGTTCATAAGAGGTATGGGATATATACCTCATTTTATTCTGTCAGGGAAGGTCGATAAAAACATTATTTCATCTGATGATAATATCATGTGAGATGGTTAATTGTAAAATGGTTAAACAATCATGACAATACAACACTGAAATATCAAAGCTAATAATAGTCTGACTTCGTGTTTTGCATCAATTAAAAGCAATCCTGAACGTGTATGAACTCGTCGCTTTTAGATTTAATACTCTAGCAATATAAATACACGCTTACGGTAAAAAAAAACACAACAAAACCAACATCAAAAGCAAAAGTGGGCGATTGATATCGCTATTAAACATTGAATTTAGCTTTAGAATTAATAAACTTGCTTTAACATTAAATATCCCTCAATTAAACTGAACTAATAAAGTAATTATTTACTTGCATGATTTGTCGTCACGAACTCAAACATCATAAAGTCTTTGTTTGGAATAGTTGCCATTAAGCCAGGCAATCATGAGTGAAATCGTTATTGTCATGTCAAATTATACTCTGAAAATTCGGAATAAAGATACAGTTGTTCTGCAGTAAGCAAACTCTCGTTTGTTTTCATTCCAAAGTCAACATTAAATTTTGAATAAGGGGCCATTTAAAGCTAAGTATTCTCCCGTTTTCCAACCTGCTGCTAAATAATTAATATAACACTGTTTCAAGGACATATGACTACTTTTTCAGGATGATAAGTCAGAAGCAATTGTTGCAGGATATTTTTGTATTATATGAAGACATGAATAATCACATCTTTAAGTAGTTACTTTGGAAACATAGCACATGACTAAGTAAGATTATAACAGACTCGGTTTGATGAGAGAAAATAGAATGTACAGTATCCTTCAATTCTCCCTAACGAAAATCTAATTACAGGAGGGTCATGACGGCCCTGGTTCGGTCAACTAAGTTTAACAGCTTGCCTGAACAGTGTTGGTAGAGGATTACCTGTGAATTTATTTTGAAAAAAAAGGGCTAGTGTTTTCTGACAGGAAGATTATTAAAGTTTCTACTAACTAAATTATAACATCGCATTGGGTGGGAGGAATCTTAGGTACAGTACAAAGAAAACGCAAATAAAAAAAAAATTCCTTTGAGCGGGGAGATGGGTTGGATTGGTAATGTGTCTGGAGTGGCGGCGTGAGTGGCGGCATGAGTGGAATAATGTTTGCAGGCGGATGAATTACAATATCAAGAAACATATGAAACTTACAAGAAAAATAATGTGGGATGTGGTGGAGACTTTGGTAATGTGGGTGAAAACTTAAAGAATTTTGCTAGAGAGACACCATAGAAACGTCTATACGAAAAGTGGTTTCAGAGGAGAAGAGTTTTAAGTTTTTCGTTTTGTTTGCCCAGAAACTAGAATTCTGCACGGATGATCTACAATTAAAGCAGTCTGAAAAGGGTCTAGTCAAGGAACATTCTTGTGACTTTGGTTAATGTTGAATTATTGATTTAGGTGAGACGTTCTTTAAAGATATTGTGGACGACTGACGGACGGACGTACATTCAACGATCCTCAAAGCCTACGATGAGCACTTCGTGCTCAGGCGAGTAAAAAGCTGGAAATCTGTCATGAAATAAAAATGAACGAACTACAGTATTCTAAAGCACAAGAAAACTAAAGTTTAATTTCCCCCCTTCCTCTCACCAAACTATAGGTGTGTACTTATAATGTTTATAAAATATTACCCAATGAAATGTCTCAGCTTTTCCTTATTGGAGAAATATTCATATTTACGACGTTAAAAACGTTATATAATACAGGTTTTTAAAATCAATTTCATATTTCTCTTTTACATGGAAAGATAGCACAATTTAAATAAAACAGTAGTCTTATATATGTTTTAAGAAGTTTTGTATTTTCAAATACAATTTAATGAAATATCGTAATATCAGTTAACAATTTACAGGTATTTTTGGAAAAAAATAACATTCAAGAAAAAAGAGCATTAGTTACTACATTATTTTAAACTTCTGCTGAAAATGGAGTATAATTGTTCTGATGAATATACATCTTATAATTACGGAGAAAATGATTATGACAAACAAGTGTACTGCTTTTATGAGGAGATGTATTACATTGATCATGTCCTGTTGAAGAATCTACGCGAAATGAACGAGTTCTTAAGGCGATATTTTCTGCTTATAATGTGTATGTTTTCAGTTCCTGGAAATGCTATTATCATAGGTATCTTACTGCAACAGAAGTATCGGCACGTTTCCACAGCAAAGTTCCTGCTGTTCCTTGCATTTGCAGACATTATTGTGATGTTTAACTGCCTTTTTAAATGGATAGAATTTACCTACCAATATAGATATACTTCTGATATTCATTGCATGATAATGAGTGCCCTCTTTCATGCAGGACCATATGCATCTTCTTGGATGCTAGTCATCATTTCTATAGAGAGGCTGCTCAGTGTTGCCACACCTCTCCATGTTAAAAGAATCATAACAGTGAAAGTTGCCAAAGTTTCTATTGCTTTTGTGTGGATCTTGTCAATCAGTTTGTCTATTGTTATCGCTTCGTTTGAAATTTTAGAAATTGACGGTTCGGATAGGTATTGTGGAATTGATGATAAATTTGTATCATTTTATTTTACCTACATGATCTGGATAGAAAACACTTTTGATACCATTGCGCCATTTGTCATAATATTCATCTGTTCGGTCGTAATAATTGTTCTACTTTCAACAAGGAAAATGAAAAGCAGCAAATCTTCAAAGACGTTCAGGAGGTCTGTAACAATGACAATGATGATAGTCAACATAGTTTTCCTTGTCACAAAGTTTCCTCTAAAGTTGATAATTCTCCTGTACCATGACACATTGTTTTCCTTAACAGGACCTTCTGCATGGTAATAAATAATGGCTATCTATCAGAACCCTTTTTGATACTAAGTGGACTAAGACAAGGCTGTCCTCTTTCCTCTTCCTTATTTATTATTTGCATTGAAATTCTCTCAAACTATATTGAAAACGATGAGAACATTAAAGGTATAATAATTAATAATGTTGAAATAAAACAATCCTTGTTTGCAGAGGACGCAACCTTCATCAATAATGGTGCAAAACAATCATTTGAGCAACTAAAAGATATTGTTTCGAACTTTGAGTGTGTGTCTGGATTAAAACTGAATATTAATGAAACTAACATATTAAGGATAGGATCATTAAAAGATACAAACCTCTATTACTGTAAAGATTAAATGTTTAACTGGACATCAGAATCAGCTCAAACATTAGGAATGATATTTACAAATAATAAAAAGACAGAATAATGTTAAATCTGATGCCTAAGATTCAAAATGTTACTAACTGTTTAAAACAGTGGGAACATAGTAAATTGGCTTTACGTGGGAAAGTAACTGTCATAAAATCATTCGCATTACCAAAACTAATTAACCCTCTTACAGTGCTACCAAATCCATCAAACTGTTTAATTTTTTGTGGCATAATAAACCGAATAAAATTAATAGGGAGACTATTATATTGGACTACAAAATGGGTGGAATAAAAATGATAAATCAAGATTACTTCATAAATACTTTAAAAGCTTGTTGGATGAGAAGGATAATAGATAAAAGTAACCAAGGACAATGGAAGGTCTTTTTTAGTACATTATTGTCTAACGTTGGAGGAGAACTTCTATTTGAATGCAATTTTTCTCAGAAAGAAATTGAAACTATAATGTATCCAACACTTTCTTGAAAGATTTATTAACAGCTTGGGTACAGATTAATACACAGGACAACAATAAGAGTACAAGCAAACAGGTAATATGGAATAACACAAACATAAAACTTGAAAACAAAACATTTTTTATAAAGACTGGTATGAAAAAGGAATAAAGCATCTTGAACATTTATTTGATTACAAAACAAAGACTTTCTATAAGTCTGAAGGGATCAAATTTTTATATAATATAGAAAATAGACAATTCTTGAAGTATAATAATCTTATATCAAGCATTCCACTAACTGTTAAACAGTCGCTTGAGCAAGAGAATATTTCATATATGCGAAATGAACTACACGTAGTAAAACTGAGAAAATCAAAAGAACCAAATAAATTACTTCATGACACGCAAATAAGAAACGGGCCAAAATCAATTATTAAGTCAGAAATGAAATGGTCAGCGATTATACCAGAGAACCCGTCTTGTTGGTCAAATATATACATGCAACCGCAGAAAGCAACACGAGATACAAAAATACGAAGTTTTCAATATAAACATCTAATGAGAATTTTTCCAACAAATAAATCATTATTTAAATACAAATTAACAGAATCAAATTTATGTTATTTCTGCAACATGCATGTTGAAACACTAGAACACCTTTTTTGGGAATGTAACTGCGTACAACAACTATGGAATAAACTTCATATATATCTGGACAAGAGAAATCTAAAAATACAATTCAGTTTAGAGGTAGTCAGTTTTGGTATCGCTGAAAGAAACGTAAAACGAAAAAATGTGATAAACTTTATCATATTCTAAATGAAATCTTACATATTTCAAATCAAAAATAAAAAACATACACTTAGTTTTGACAGTTTCTTATCATATATTAATATCAGGATAAAACTTGAAAAAGAAATTCATTATCAAATGACAAAATAAACCAACATAATATCAAATGGTATGGTTTTGAGGTATGATGTACATGCTGCCGGTTATAATAAAAAAAAAGAAAGAAAATGGCTTGAATATTTTACTCTTCACCTACAAAAAATGAAACTTTTTTAGAAAGTGTACGTACAAAACTAGTTACATAATTGTAGCAGAAACAACCATTACAATTTTAGATAATTATAAGATCTTGGAGACGATCAAAACATCCAAGACATCTACTTTTGTTTTACTTTTTTTTTCTCTTACATTATTTTTGTTGTTTTTTTTTTTCTTCTAACATTTTACTTAAAAGATATATACATAAAAATCTTCTTGGACATATAATACTACAAACTTTTGTTGTTTAGATGACCATTAGAGACATGTTCTATCTCGATTGTGAAAAAACATTATCTATGTCATCATATTTGTAAATATATGAAGATTGAAAAATAAATTATAAAAAAAGAATGAGAGGACCTTCCGTCACTCGCGGTTTAACATAACGCGTCAAAACCCCAGTCATGACAGGAAAATATTGGTTGACTAATCGTATGAAAGGAATAGATGGCTCCTGAAATTATGTTTAACTTTACGTCGTAGCCAATAGGTGACAAATGCGTATCGTCATAAAGAAAGAACTGAAATTCACCCTTAATATCAGGGTACTTAACGCAGTGACCACCTGATTTATACGTACTGATAGCACTATTGATTCGTTTGCGTGCCCAATCAGCTGACGATACATCAGGGACGTCTCGGTAATATTTGAGACCATATGATTTTCTTATGAGGCAGCTGAATTTTTAAATGATCAATTAAAGCTTTAAGTTAGTTCATTTCCACCGCAACGTATCATCAAATAGTCAGGGATTTCATTGAAATTTGAGAGATAATCAATGGTAGGCTGAATGCCCTCAATTTTCATCCCACTATATTCCTACACTAGTTGCCCTCCATTAGTGTGTAGACCTCAATTGATTCCATCGGGTCTATCACAAAGTATCTGATAAGCACCTCGTATCAAGGATGAGCCAACTATCCATACATTGAATTTGCCTGAAAAAGAATCTGACGGTGTGAAACCTTTAATTATAAGTGTCTTATGTTTTGTCTGGATAATGAAAGATGGGACTTTCCATGCCGTTACTATTAGAGAACGAACCCTATCATTATTCATATTAACAATATACAGTTGCTGCTGTATAGGGATCCGACAACGGGCTACCTATACACGTGATAGCAAATTACATTTATATGCCAATGTCGGGCCGCCGGCCAAATACCATATTAAGTATGAGTTTAGTGTGCATTTTACCGGTTAAAGCTCTTTTCCAACGCGTTAATCCACTGTTGTCCTTTATCACGCTAGGAAAAACAGAGCTACTTCCGAGCTAGAACATGACACGAGAAAAAAACGCTGACTAAGGAGAGTGTCAACAAATATTTTTGTGCTTTCTGCAAGCATTGTATCGAATGTTAAAATCGGGGAATAGTAGTCAATGCAGATATGAATTTCTTAATGAGAAAACTCTGTTGTTTCACAGGCGTGTTTATATGTTTTATCTGTCCTCCCCAATTTGTTTTATTTCCTCTGTGTATTTTGTATAAATGTCTATCGGCTACCCATCTATCCATGCTCTGCAGGAGGGTTTCATTTTGTGAAGACTGCGTTCGTTCTTGAACCCCCGAACACTCAACGGTAAGGGGCAAGCGAATACCTCGGTGATCTTTAACAGCACATTGACAACCGTAAAGGAATCTAAACCTGAGAATGTACCAGATCCTACTTATTAGCTCATCTGATTTTTTGAAAAAAAATGATGAGTTATTGTCATCACTTGAGCGGTTGTCGGCGTCGGCGTCGGCGTCGGCGTCGGCGTCGGCGTCTGCGTCGGCGTTGCCTGGTTAAGTTTTATGTTTAGGTCAGCTTTTCTCCTAAACTATCAAAGCTATTGCTTTGAAACTTGGAATACTTGTTCACCATCATAAGCTGACCCTGTATAGCAAGAAACATAACTCCATCTTGCTTTTTGCAAGATTTATGGCCCCTTTTGTACTTAGAAAATATCAGATTTCTTGGTTAAGTTTTATGTTTAGGTCAACTTTTCTCCTAAACTATCAAAGCTATTGCTTTGAAACTTGGAATACTTGTTCACCATCATAAGCAGACCCTGTACGTCAAGAATCATAACTCCATCTTGCTTTTTGCAAGATTTATTGCCCCTTTTGGACTTAGAAAATCAGTTTTCTTGGTTAAGTTTTATGTTTAGGTCAGCTTTTATCCTAAACTATCAAAGCTATTGCTTTAAAACTTGCAACACTTGTTTACCATCATAAGCTGACCCTGTATAGCAAGAAACATAACTCCGTCCTGCTTTTTGCAAGATTTATGGCCCCTTTTTGACTTAGAAAATATCAGATTTCTTGGTTAAGTTTTATGTTTAGGTCAACTTTTTCTCTTAAACTATCAAAGCTATTGCTTTGAAACTTGCAACACTTGTTCACCATCATAAGCTGACCCTGTACAGCAAGCAACATAACTCCATCCTGCTTTTTGCAATAATTATTGCCCCTTTTGGACTTAGAAAATCATTTTCTTGGTTGAGTATTATGTTTAAGTCAACTTTTCTCATAAACTATTAAAGCTATTGCTTTAAAACTTGCAACAGTTTTTCACCATCATAAGTGGACACTGTACATCAAGAAACATAACTCTATCCTGCTTTTTGCAAGAATGATGGCCCTTTTTAGACTTAGAAAATCATGGGTAGGACAATATTTCTATTACACAAAAAAAATCAGATGAGCGTCAGCACCCGCAAGGCGGTGCTCTTGTATTATTGAAGGAATAGAGTTGTTGGTTAATTTATGAACAGCACTTTTTCCAATTAGAAAAATACAATTTGGAGCATTTTTTTACGTATAATTAGTACAGTAGGTATGTGAGTTGGCAAGTAAATTGGCAAGAAACAAGACACTGACTTAGTGACAAAATTCTAGCCCTTGTGTGTGTCAAATAATTATATCTTATTATCCAGGTTAATAAACTAATTATTTCATATTCATTTGTCATAGCTAAGATGATGGTATGTCTTCAATGTAAAAGCCAGGACCACTTTTTGTTGCTTCAACAAAGCCATTCAATTTTTCATGATAAGTTGCTCTGCAAGTGGCATAGAAATTGTATAATTTGATATATACGGAAGTATAATATTTAAACACATACTTCATTTTGATTTAGTTCGTTAAGCCTCTGACGCAAACAATCTTACTTTGTATAGTGATTACCACCTATAAATCAGAAAGTGTTATGTACCAGTTAAGGATTATGTAATATTATGAACCCTTACTTTCTACTTGTTTTCATTATATTCTGCCACACACAAGGTTATAGTTGATCCTATGATGTTATGAATAGGCCAATAGCTATTCATAGCTAATGTAAATAAAAATTTGTATCTTGTATCTTGTATCTATTTTGTTCGTCATATGATCCTATGTTCGGCGCAGATACATAAACCAATTTGAAATGTTCAGTTGGTTATGTTGCTTAGTAGGGTCCAGAAAAGAAAGTAGTCGGTAACTTGACAGACTTCAAAAGAAATAACGACAAAATATAGGTTTCTTGATCGGCAGACGTCTGTGTTAGCGGGTAAAAAATGTCCTTCAGGTGCCCTTTATTCGTCATTATGTCGTGTTGTCGTGTCTTCGCCCCAAGGTCAAAACATCAGCCTCCGCATAAATACTAATATTCTTACTAATCATATCCAACAAAAAAGCAACTTGAAACCGGTTAGTTTGTTTTTGCTTTTTTTTTCATCTACAGCAATATACCTAAAAATAACGATTGTTAAAATTATTTTGAAAGATGTTTACATTTTTCTATAAAGTATATAGTTAAAGACATTTTACATCACATGTTTCCCATTTCAGTTCTTTAGAAAAAAAATGATATATACCTGTTTCATGAACTAGGGACTTGTTAACAAAAGATAAGTGAAAAGAAAACACTCGGTTGCAGATGTTTCAAATCATTCGTCAGATTAATGGTTTCCTGTTCAATGAAGAAACAACTTTGCTTTGATGTTGAAACAAACATAGAAAACATTCACCATGACCATTGCAGTTGATGCCGTTAAACGTTTCCAATTTCTTTACATTGTTACAGTAATGTATAAGTTTCGATTTAATTAAATTCTGTTATGTAACACAGTTACTTTTCTGATTCAACGTCGCGTACAGTTTAGCGCTGTTACGGCATTGTTATTTTAAAAGTTGCTAATATTTCTGAAGAAGCAGTATGACAATTTATCTGCGAAATGTTTGTTTTCTTTCAAAACATTATATTTAAGCTATATTAATCAAATACAATTCTGATTTTTTTTATAAATAGAGTCATTCACTTCACAGGGATCCATCACATGATATGATAGAGGGCAAAATTTCTTTTTTTTTAAATAAAACTCAAGAACTTATATGTAAACAAGAGGGTCATGATGACCCGAAATCGCTCACCTGAGTTATTTGAGCCACATGTTTCAAATGGCAAACTGATGCTAAAATATTAGAAAGTAGGTCAGTACGTCACATTCATGGTAACTGAAAGTCAGTTTTAAGATCGGCATGCAAAACTGTACATGTCATCCAAATTTCAAGGCTGTAACTCAAAAAACAAGAAAGTAGGTCAGTAGGTCAAGGTCACAGTAAGAAGACATGTTATCATTTGGGTACATCAGTAAATAAATTAAACAGTCTAGGAAATGGATCTGATAATTTTTGAAGTATTTTCCTATATAATTCATACAAAAGTGACCACAAGGCGGGGCCTCTTTTACCCAGGGCATATTTGAACAATCCGTTAGGGTTACTAGCAATGATACATACCAAATATCAAAGGCCTAGGCCTTGAACTTTCAGACAAACATATTTTTATTTTTTCCCCTATATAAGTCTATGTAAAACTTGGGACCCCCGATGTGGGGCCTCTTTTCACCCCTGGGGAACAATTTGAACAATGTTCAAAGAGGACCACAAGGCAATACTACAAACAAAATATCAAAGACCTAGGTCTTGTAGTTTCAGACAAGAAGGCTTTTAAAAAAATTTCCTATACAAAGGTCTAGGTCTTGTGATTTTTAAAGTTTTTCCTATATAAGTCTATGTAAAATTTGTGACCCCCGGGGCGAGGCCTCTTTTCATCCAAGGGGCACAATTTGAACAATCTTGATAGAGGGCCATAAGATGATGCAACATGCTAAATATCAAGGTTCTACGTCTTATGGTTTTAGACAAGAAGATTTTTAAATTTTTCCTTTCGGTTGCCATGGCAACCAGACTTCTGCATGAAATTAATTTCTTTGAATAATTTTGAAAGGAAACTACCCAAGGATCATTTCTGTGAAGTTTGGTGTAATTCTGCCCAGTGGTTTTCAAGAAGAAGATTTTTTTTTAGAAAATGTTGACGGACGTACAACGCACGACGGACATTGAGCGGTCACAAAAGCTCACCATGAGCCTTTGGCTCAGGTGAGCTAAAATAAACCATATATAAAGGGACAAGTGGGGTAACACAGTGAATTTCAACCTTGACCACCTACCTTCTTGTACCGCAATGCTATCGCGCCGAATTTTGGTAATATCTGACCATAACTACTGAACTACACGAGTAAAGGATGATGCTTACAGAAAATGTATACTTTTCCCATCTTAAAATATACCATAAAGTCAAGTCGTAAATTATAAATGTTTGTATGAAGATACTGTCGTACACGATCGCGTAAAACATTAACACGGTCATGTCCAGCCGTAAACTGCAATAAATAGCGGTAGAACTTGTGATTGATGCTTCGTAAGAATGTTAACAAATACACTAACTGCAAACATTTACACACCTCGGAAAGCTCTTTCGGAGAAAGAATACGTGTATTTTGTCTTTCTCGCTCTACGTTCTTGTATTTCTCGCAATGTTGATAGAACGCGAAAACCGTCTAACTTTTGTTGAAACCTGTATTCTAATTGGATGACTGATACAAAAAATGATCATGTGACCTTTCTTGTGTCATGGCTGGAAAAGAAGAAATGTTTGTCAGTTATGATAAAAATGCACGTATTCTTCTCCGATAGAGCTTTCTAAAATTATTTCCATGTTCAGTGAAAAATTTAAAACAAAGTGTGTGTCGTCCGGCACTAATACGTCCTTATGTGGCCATCCAGCTAACAGAATACCTATTTATAATAAATCAAATTGACAAATAGCAATTACGAAAAAGAAAAAGCATTAGCATGCATACCAGCACCTGTCAGCATGTATGTTGTAAGATTTCTTTCAGGGCGTGAGAATATAACATTACTTTAAGGCATTTGTTTATTTTCATATCGTAATTACTAACGATAACAAAATAAAAGTTATTAATGATGTATGGCAAAACAAATCAAAATTGCTGTTTTAAAAGCAGCTGTAATGAGATATATTCAAGAAATATAAATTAAGAAAACCGAACACATTGATTTACTTATACCATTATTATGAGGAGAAAACAGTAATTCGTAAATTGCTTTATATCAAATCCACGTGACATATGTGACGGAATATGTATAAGAATGTCTGTTATCGCTCGTGCAAATCGTACATTAGATACCAGAGTGTTTTTTATCCGCCACCGAAACATTCTAGAATGGTGCTATCTCGTAAGCTGTCATTCATTACTTATCACTTAGATAGAAAACAATTAATCAAATT
The DNA here is from genome assembly GCF_021730395.1 of Mercenaria mercenaria. Taxonomy (NCBI): domain Eukaryota; kingdom Metazoa; phylum Mollusca; class Bivalvia; order Venerida; family Veneridae; genus Mercenaria; species Mercenaria mercenaria. The sequence continues at coordinate 4,001,523 of NC_069377.1, read as the reverse complement.
CCATCTGTTTAGTTTTAATACAGTGCTATCAGAATTTAATTTAAGAAATAAATAATTATAAATAAATAAATTATTTTCATTTCAGTATGAATTACATGGGCATGGAGACCAAAGGTTACAATCATGATGGGGTTTTGTCGTTAGGTTACGGAATGTTACTAAATGTTAGAAATAAGATATGAAGTTACAAAGGATATAATTTAAAACATCAAAGAAAAAATATATCCTCTACCGATTACTACTTTGATTACTGAATGCCAACTGAATAATTCGCTACTCTACAGTTGATTTAACGTTATGTTATAATTTCTAGATTATGATCCAAATGTTCACCAATATGTGTACATAGTGATAATAGTAATAACAGTTTCCATAAAATTAAATTTCAGTATTACATTCGTTTCAAATGTATATCGGAGCAAAATGATAAGTTAAAATTCAAATTAAACAGACATATTTTGTTCTTTGAAGATACCTTCACATATTGGCAGCGCTTCAACATACAAGAATAAACGTTTTAAAATTTAGGCTTGTCAAAATGTATAACCTTCAGAAAGTAACATTTATATACTTTAATTAAATAGAAAAGATAGAAACTGCATAGGTCGCTTGAAACTACAAAAATGAAAGGTTACAGGCTCGGTTTGATTAAGCCTGGTATTCGAATACTACTGTACACGTCCTCTGGGCTCAGATTGAGCAGAACTCAAGATTTGCATGCTAAAGAGAACCGGGATGAAGTCAAATGACGATATACATGGAATGCAATTCCGCGAAAAGTGGCGTATAGTCCCAAGTTAATGTAGTGGACTTGCCCTAAACGAGAAACAATGAACAGAACTAAAGAAGCTGAAATTAAGAGCGGGTATCTGAAGTTATGGTACGTGCATATCACAGAAACTGCCAAAAGACAAAAAAAAATAAAAAGAGGCATCATTTCTAGTGGGTGAGTAAATAATACTGAAAACTAAGAAAGCGAAAGTATTGGAACCACCAAAGCCGAAATATTCAAGCTGAAAATAACTTAACAGTAATACTTACACAGATAATTGGCGTGCTGAACGATCTGAAAACCTTTGCAGAAAAAAACGTATAAAAAATATCTGAAAGAAACACATTTTACAAACTTTTGTGTTAGGTACATGTCTTGTTCAAAATAAAGTTTGCAATATTTTAACGATATAATCGTGTCCACTCTTTTTCAATACGTTCTGCTTTACATTATATGTTGCTTTTTGTTGTTTTTCGTGTCAACCAAGAATATGTGTGCACTGATTTTAAATCAGTCTTCAAATTCTTATTAAATATTAATGACGACAAAATCGTCAGACAACATTTTACAATCTTTTTATGTGCAGGATATGTTTTGTAAACTTAAACAAATACTTTGCTACATAAATTTTATTGTTTTCTATCAAAAGAACTTTATTGTACCTGGCCGTAACAAACATCTTGTCAATCAATTACAACAACATTAAAAGCAAATTTTCCAGAAAAAAGAAGAGATGTGTATATAGTAAGAAAATATTTGAACTTTATACTAAACATACTTTGGTGGTCCTCGTTTCTTTTATGTCATATTTCTCGCTTCGATTTACGATGTGTTATATAAAATATCTACATCGATTATGTGCCTGAATGCTGAAAGAGGAAAGGCATATGTTTATGCCAACGTTTTTCTTTGACTTCTGAATCGTTTACTTTTGATTCAATCATTTTGGTTAAACAGTAACAGAGTGTGAAAACTTGAGGACTTTTAATAAATCACTGTATGCAGAAACTATTTTTGTGAGAAATTCTGTTTTATACATTTAGATTTCTGTGTGTTCTTTATCTACCTGAAGGTGCCTTAGACATTTGATTGATTGCACAGTTTTCGCAGATTTTTACATGCGAGTGTCTGTTAGTTTTTACAGTTTCAACGTAACGGTTAGGTCCGTATTTTATCTTTTTAAATTAACATCACCAAATCATAAAAGGAAAGAGTTGTTTAACATGCAAATTGAATGACGTAAAAATAAACATGTATATTATTCTACAACACGATTGTCAGTCAACCGATATGTACCATGAAATTCGGAAAAGAACTGCGTGAAGGAGCTACATTCAACAGAAGCAAAGGACAGTTGCACACGTCCGTTTTGATGCCTTTGTAATAGCATCACATTGTTGTTGAAAATTCTCATAAACATAACTGTGTTTCAGCAAAATTGAACTCTTTTTGTTTGTTTGTTTGTTTGTTTGTTTGTGTACAATCGGCGGACACTTTTTCCTGAAGTCTTTTTCCGGATTATAAAAATCATATTTTCATATATATCATTACTATCTTTATACGATTCTTTCTTTTCATAAAAATCATCCTGAACCTCAGCTTTAAGGTTATCACCTTTAAATATTAATTGTCCAATATTGCTGATATTTTACTTTTCTCACCAAAAAGCAGTAAATATTTATTATTAAATTATTGTTGTGTTTATGCGCCGATGAAGGCTCAAAAATAGTATGACAACGGTGGTCACATTATCCTTAAATTGTACTTCAGAATTTAAGTAAAATGCATGCATGATGAATATTTTCTACACTGCAGCTATCCGTACTGATGTACTAAATAATCGACGTAGGATAAAATGTAAACAGTAAAACATAGCAAATTCGCAAAGTTTCGCTATAACCGAGTTCGCTATATCCATCGTTTTTATATGGAACAAAAAGGCTAAAACTGGGGGATTTTTTACGTATTTGATCCATCCGAGATTTTCTTAAAACCGAGTTCGCTATAATCGAGTTTTACTGTACTTTATATTTCAATTTTTGCCAAAGGCGATTTCACTATATCAGTTAATTGTCAAAAGAATTCCAAAAGGTGTTTGTGCCGATCTTATATTACATTCGAGCTTTCTCTACATCCGAGTTTGCTATATTTGAGTCTGGCTGTTGGACAGTCTCAAATCTCGCTGAGCTAATTCATATATAGCTTCGGTCCTATTCCATCTAATGTTTTTGTCACCGAAACTTCCAGCGAGGAACTTCTTCGTGGTTCTTTTTTTCGGTTTTATCCTCGTTGTCGATTTGATTTACTTTATCTATGCATTGCATGTATTTCTTGTGTACATTATGTATATTACGCGTGATCTATTTCACAATATATGTTACTTTTTGTGAAGGTTCGTGTCACAAAGAATATGTTTGTCCCAATTTTTAATCAGTCTTTAAATTCTATATCGATATTTAGTAATAAGAAATCTTCAGACGACATTTTCACAATTTTAAAAATTAAAAATATCTTGATTTACTTGGTTAGTTTAATCATATTTTATTGTAAATATATACGTATTCAAGACACACACATACAACAAGCATACATAAATACATCAATGTACAATGTAAATATACAAAAGGGTTGGGCCAGAAGTTATAACAACATTATCGGTGGCCCTCCCTTGATTAAATTGGTTAATGTTTATATGGGACGCGTTCTTACAACACTTTTTGGTAATTTTGCAAATAATTCCAAATTTGCCCTTCTTTTGTGTTTCACATATGTAACAGATAGATAATTACAGCTATATAGAGTAATTGGCATGTTTCGAAGAATATTATTTGTGCTCACAAAATCGCGCAATATTTCCGCTGCACAATTTGCGTATATTTCTCGACACATATCTAGTTATCTAGAAGTATTCAACAATTTGAGAAATACGAAGCATAAAACAAAAATGCATGTGGTATGAAAGCCTTACATTGACTGTCTAGACTTGGATGAATAATTGATACAAATCAAGGTAAAAGACACAATTATGTCATTTGAATGTAAGCCAGAATATGTCTGTTTGCATTATATAATACTATTTATAGGATGTTTTAACATGGTTGAATGAAGTTATGGAACAATGTTACATTCTCTTTTAAAATAATTAACCGATTTTGAGACAGCAATTACCAGTAACTTTCCAATGTTGTTTGTAGTAAATACGGATAAAGCACAAACGAAAATAAACAGGAAAAAGCAATAATGCACTGACGGTTTGAGAAACAGGATGTACTCTCGAGATTCATGTGGTCTTGCTTTTATTATATGTTAAAAACGGGAAGTAAAACGCATGCAAACTATCAACAGAACATATAATTGTATCATTCCCTTAGTATATCCCCTAAACATACCACCATGTGATAGACTTTATGATAAAAAATCAAAATGACTCTCGTTGTTTAAAGCGATCTCTCTTGTATGTTGCATAGGGGCCGAGTGGTTACAGTCGCTGACTTCAAACCACCACACCCTGGTGGTTGCGCATTGAATGTGTAAAAATCATCCAGCTGGCTTACAGAAGGTCGTTGGCACTACCCAGGGGTCATCCGTGATGAAATAATGCATGGAGGGGTACCTTGGGTCTTCCTCCACCATCAAAAGCTAGAAAGTCGCCATATGACCTATCATTGCGTCGATGTGATGTTAAACCCAACAAAAACACAACGGTCTTTTGTATTTCAATGTTATATAGAGTTTTTATTTTACATTCTTGAAATAATACCGTGCCATGTGTTATCATTATTAGCAATTAGATACTTTTTAGATCTTGGAGCAATGAGAAATATATTAAAGTGTGTGAGAACAATATGGATCAACAGAATATTGCTGCCGCTTTATATTCCATATAATTCCCTCCAAAACACAAAATTGTTGGACGTAAAAAATGATAGGATAGAGCAAAGGACCTGTATTTCGACAGGTTAAGACAAAATCTTGGTAATAATTATTAAAATCTCTATGTGTCCTAACTTCGACATGGCATTAGAGAAAATAATTATTAGCTACTAGTGTAGATGTTACACAAGTTCAATTTCATAATGCAATACGTGACTGGCTTACGTCCACGTTGGGTCCACTTACGTAAATTCGACATCCAAGGGAGTTTAAAAAAATATGGAACACAAGGAATTAAAACACTTTTAACACCATTTTGTTACGGACCTGTCGAAATAAGGTGCCCTTGCGCTAGTAATCTTCAAAAGAGTTATGTATCTAAGTTGGAATAAAGGTAGTTCAACGTTTTTTGATTGACAGTTAACCTTCATTAACTAGTGAAAAGCGGCGTTATTAGCATGAAAGTTGTCTGTATTAATTAATCACGTTAGTACAGTAAATCATCGTGATTAACAAGTGGTATATCTGGAATGTTCTTATTATTAATGATGACAAAAAAATCTTCTAAATAAGTAAACTGCATCTTTTATTTATCTGTAGTTATATGTTGTAACTCTGCCTAATGGATAAATTAATATTCTTATATCACGAAAATAATGCTAATACATGCATACCTGAAATGTTTTGTAGGTAGCTGACTATTTCATTGCTAAAAATTATGTGAGAGTGAATTTAGTTTTTTTTATTTACTGTAACTGATGTATAAAAACACAATTTAGAGATATCAATAAGTGTGTTCATAAAGCGGTGTAGATGAAACCTTCAATGATAGTTCACAGACAGGGTTCTGAATACTTCGAAGTATCCCAAACTCGATGTTTGATAAAAAAAAAAGTACCGATTATGACTGATGTTCAAGACACAAGAACGATTTTCTGTGCAAATGCATTAACTTATTTTATTTCCAAAGCAGATGATTTTTAAATTACCGAATAGATTCACACTCATTCGACTTGACCTCGTCCGTCGCTATATATGGAAACAAAATGGTTGCTATTTTGATTAAATATTGAAATATTCATAACTTCCTTACTTCTGAGCCGATTTTAAAAATACTTTCGCTGCCTGTAATGATTTAAGAAGACATTTCAGATGGAAGTATCATAGAAACAAAGTTGCACTTCCCTTTGAAGGCTGAATATCGACAGTGGATATGATTTAGATTGCAGTTGGTTTTGTTTGTTTGTTTTGGGTTTAACGCCATTTTGCAAAAGTATTATCATATAACGGCGGGCAGTTAACCAAACCAGTGTTTCTGGATTCTGTACCAGTACAAACCTGTTCTCCGCAAGTAACTGCCAACTTCCCCACATGAATCAGAGGCTGAGGATGAACGATTTCAGACACAATGTCTTTTATCAAATCGTCACGGAGAACGTATGCTCCGCCCGGGGATCGAACTCACGGCCCTGCGATCCGTAGACCAACGCTGTCCCTACTGAGTTAAGCGGGCGGGCTCGTATTTCTATGTCAACTAACAGCATTTTTTAAAGTATCATATCAGTCTATAAAGGTTATGTTTTTAAACTGTTTTAAAGGTTTTGCTTCATAAATTTTATTGCACCTTTAAGTTTATTGTATCCGGCTGTTCGAAAAAGAAATGAAATCAACTAGCACATGTTTAAAATAAGTCTTCCAGAGAAAGAAAAGAGATTTACGGACAATATAGTTTAACGTGCTCCTAAACGTGCTCTGAAAATCTACCCTGTTTCAATGCCATATTGCGAAATTGTGATGAAAAAAAAAATAAGTTTACGAAGTTGTAACTTAAAACGGTAACCTCGAATATTAACACGGGGAAGGTATTCTATATTTATTTCCGACACTTAGACACATGTAAACCAAACAAATAGTTAAAATAGTCTAGTCCAAATTTCAATAAATGTGAGAGGTACAGGCATTTTGTTAGTATTTGGTCCCATATACATTTTTAGTATAATTTGGGTATGCTGAACTCAAAAATATATGTTGGCCATCTGACAAATGATTTTTTATAGGTCAAAATGGCGGAAAACAAAATGGCCGCCAAATTATGATATTTCTAATATAAATGGGTAATATTATTACAATTATCCAGAAATATGTGGGTTTCTTTGTTAGTATTTGGTCCCATATACATTTTTAGTATAATTTGGGTATGTTGAATTCAAAAATTTATATTGGCTAGCTGACAAATGATTTTTTATAGGTTAAAATGGCGGAAAACAAAATGGCCGCCAGATTATGATATTTCTAATAGAAATGGGTAATATTATTACAATTATCCAGAAATATGTGGGTTTCTTTATCAAAGTGATGTGTAACATAGTAACAAATGAAAGAAACAACACTCTTGTTCAAAAATAAATACTTTTTAATCCAAATGTGTGCTCTGTTCAGAGAAAAAAAAAGCTTAAAAAAAACTTTTAACTTGATTATTTTTATATTATTCAACTCAAATTGGTTATATTTGCAAAGCTATTTTTGATACAGTACACTAATTTTTTTTATGTTTTGAATCAGTTTACAGTTTAACTGTTTATCATATAATTATTTCAAAATCATATAGATTGAAATATTTGAACCTTAAGGTATGCGTTCACAGTCCCATTTCATATGTTAATTTACTGCCTCGAGTTCATACAGCTGGTAATGCTTTTATCGCATTAACATATATCTGTGCATAAAAGCCCAGTCTTTTTACATCTACATCTGGGAGTCCTACATCCAGATATACACTTGCAAGCAATGAACTCCATACAAGCTTGAGGAATCGGATCACAGGTAAGAAGAACTGGCTTAAGTGTGTCATCTGCCACCTACCATCCCATGTCAGTAGGTGCAGGCAGATCTGGATTAGGAACAGTTGCTTGGTTCCATACCAGAGCTTGATAATGAGCTCTTTTAATGTGAAATGAGCAAGCATCACTGGTTGGGGGCATGTGTTCAGGACTTGTAGACCTGCCAAACATAACATTTCGAGCACTGTCAGTACCAACAGTATCTTGGCCATACATCTTGCAAATAAAGTATTCACAGTTTTTCATTACTTCATCAGACAGTTGTCCATATCCGAGACCTTCTATCAGTTTTGCATTGCCTAAATGACCTTAAATGCAGATCTTTTAGAGATTCCACAGAAATACGATGTTGTGTCACAGCCAGTGAGTGCATGGAAGGAAAGTAAATTTCTACGTAACTCTTCAGTTATTGATAATTTATCTAACACTGTGTTGACTTGAATGTATTTTCATTTTTTTGCTGTTCCATCCATCATCCATACTGTTGTATTTATTTCCTGCAGATGGCACAGTAAGAGCAAAAATACATCAGTGTCTCTGGCAGAAACAACAACAGTGTTGAAACTTGATCGCTTACTGCAGTGAACAGCATGAAGAATAATTCTTGTGTCAGCTTCCTCATGTTTAGCCTTTAATTCATCCAAATTTAGGTCACTGACATTGCTTTCAACAATGTCTTCTTCCTGAAAGCCACCACCAACAACCAATGTCTTTTCAGTAGGGGCTTGCATGATCAGCTCCTCTGATAAAAATCTAGCCAGGTCAACTTTATTTGCAGGAAGTGCTAAAAAGTTACTCCAGACTTTTGGTAACGGTACATCCCTACTTTCAATTACTCTCCTCACTGGTTGATATGTCCTTGTGCGTTGTTTCCTGGTGTTTGATTTTATTGAGTGATGCCTATATCGGTCAAACACTACATCTATTCTTTCATACTTTTTTCCTTTGTTTAAAACTGCAGCAACAAATAAATCAGCATACTGACCAAATGTTGTTTCTCCTTCTATTTTCAGACTTTGTACTCAAGCTTGGCCATCGACAATATATGCAGACTTTCCTTGTATGTTTATTCGGTCACTCAACTCAATATCCTTGACAAGCTCATCCAGCAATATGGATTGTTTGCCCGTTTTGAGAGTTCCATTGGTTTCGGAAATGAAAACTGGAACTGGCAACAGTTCATGTATTAGTATTTCCTCCATATTAACATCTTTGCCTGCCTTATATGCTGTCACTAAACGATGTAGTGTATTTCGATCTGCTCTTAATATTTTGCCCTTTTCAACTGTTGACTTCGATGCTTTATCACTGATGTACAAAGAAGCAAATGTAGATGGATTATTCTTTTTGATTGTATCACGTAGCTGAACTTTTGATACATTATCACTGTTTTCAAACTGTAGTCTCTCTCTTACAAAACAATCAAGTTTTTCCTGGCCAAATTGCAGGGCAGACAGTAGAGACTTTTCTATGGTATCAGTTACTATGTCTTTAGTTGCTACATTCAGCAAACTTTCACCTTGCAGATGTGGATCAGCCACATTATATCTTTGTAATACATTTAGAACTGCTTCTTCAGCTTGCTGGTCCACAGCTTGCCTGCTCTTTGATTTTTCCTTATGCACAAGTATGTCTTCGTCATTGACTTTTTACATACACTTGGTAAGAAGGCTTATAGGAGACCTCAGGTTGTACGATAAAGACCATCTAGTCAAAGCTGTAGGGGTTCTTGATATACCAATTATTCCTCCACCTTTCTTCCCAGTTGAATTCAGATATTCTTGACTTTGATCAGGATCCACCTGATTGAATTTTGAGTTTGACCTCTTAACAACAAAGTTGCCATTTCTGAACTCTTGCAACACTTCTTGAGGAAGCTGATGTGCATCTGCCAGATAGACAGTTCCCCAACGTGCATAATTCGTATGATCATACCTATGAAATAAAGGGAACATGCACCGAAACACATATAGGTATAGATCCCAAAGACCATCCCTTACAGCTCGCATGAACATCAGAAGCACTGAAACCATTTCCAGGTATGCCCACCAAAACTGGTAGTTAGGATTTTGATCATTCTTAACAAAATCGTCAAGGTGGCTTCTGAAGTTGTCATTTTGCAATCCAGCTACAAGATTTTCTACGCTCCCAGAATACTTCACTTCCATTAATTTCCCATGCAAGTTAATGTCTCTTTCTTCAATGTAAGTCAGTAATTGTGGAAGAAACAATGTCCAGAGAGCCTGTGTTGTTATCTTGTGAGCCCTCATTCCTCTGTTGTAGTGCTTTTCTGCCAAGACCTGATATGTGGCTATAGGACCCAGAATATTGGATTCAACCCATATTTCATGTAAACCTGACCCTTTCATATGCTCACCTATTACTTTCAGATAGTTCATTGATATATGCAAACCACCCATTCTAGGTATAAGCTTGTCCATGTATGCAGGCACTGCCCATTTCAAGTCCATAAGCTTAAAGTAAAGAGCCTGGTCTACAGTTATAACTGTATGTGACTGCCCCAGTCTTTCTGATATATGCATACACTTCTGAACAACAGTGTTTAATGTGTCGATATCATGGGCTGGTGCTTGTATAATCGGCATGTATCCAACTTTTGTCATATTTGAGTCAGTTCTACAGATAGACTGGTTGAAAGATGACCAGGTTGGACGAGTATCTGCATTATTCCGAAATAGATGGAATGCCATATCAAGGGCTCTTGCTTGTATATAAAGCTAGCTTTAACAGATACTTTTTACTAAACCTATCACAAATATTAAAAGTTAAAATAAATGCAATTTCACCAAATATTAAAATTTAACGATGTATATGAAACAAAGCATTTCTAAAATTTTATAGGAAAAATACATATAAATTTTTCCTACCTGCAAAATATCCTGCAAAACGCAGTGATTCCATGAGGTATTCTTGACACCTCTAAAACCGTAATGACCACAAAAGAGTGTGTCCTTGTCAGAATTAATGTAGATTAATTAACAGGTAAAGCATTCCAGAGTGTTTAGATAAGGACTTTACAATAACATGATCAGACTCAGATTATTATTGTAACAGAGACCTGGATTGTTTATATTAATTAAGTTCATATTAGCCATAATCTTAATCCCTGTCACACTTAATTTTCACCAATTATTATGATGCTTAGGTATTAAAAAGTTTATTGTTCAATAAAATCTTACAAAGATTACATAATGTTATACATGTTATTCTTTTCTCTATTAAAGACAATGTTATGTTAATTTTTAAAAGTTTTAATTTCTCCATTATTTTTGTCTTAAATGATTTTTCTAAAAAAATGCATTTCATCAAAAGTATTATTTTCTTTTTGACAAAATTCCAGCAGAAGCTTTTAATCTTTTAATCTTATACTTATTCTCATTTTTTTTTCCATTCTATGAATGACGTTGAATATTTCTAAAAAATTAAAATGTCTTCAAATTCCCCTTTTTGAGCCCCTGAAGTACAAATTTTTAACTTGTAAAATAGTTTACTGATAAATATTAACTCAATTATACTAAAATATGAAACAATATTTTCAAACATATCTAAAGATAAACATTTGTATCATAAAATAATATCAATGGAAATAAAAATTGTAAAAACTGTGGTCATTTTTGCCCCTATTTTTAACCCTTTCAGAGGCATTTGCCAAATGGCCAACATATATTTTTGGATTCAGCATACCCAAAATATGTTAAAAAAGTATGTTGGACCAAATACTAACAAAATGCTCGTAACTTCTTAAATAAGCATATATCTGCAAAATCGGACTAGACTAAAAGAAGTAGAGGTCATGTTGTATATTGTGATGTGTACTTGTGAAACGTATTCGTAAAACAGTTATTTATGATAGAGAAACTAATACATGTAACACCTATTGCAATATGTGAAAAATGTTTCAGTCTGTTTATATTTTATGAATGTCGTATAATTTGTTTTGTATCTTATCAAACTTTGACTAATGCATTCAACATTTTTTCATATTTCTATAGATTTTAGTGTTTTAATCATTTTAAATCTATTTTGTTTCTACTATTGAATAGGAACAACTGATTCCTTTTTTACAGAAAAATGACTGTAGATATTTCGTGTATCATGATTTAAATACGTGAAATGTAACGTGAAATGTATTCGCAATATGTTAATTTGAATAAAAAAAATCTTAAAAAACAGGTAAATTAATTAAGCGACCAGGTGAAAAAAGTTAATTGTTTAATTTTATGATATCCCCGCCATGTGAAACCTAACATACATAATAGTAACAAAAGGCGTGATACAGAAACCCAAATAATTGCTTGTGTATATATATTATAAAGAAAGCCTAAATATCCATATATGCAAGTACTGAATGTCTTTGGAAGACAGATCAACAACAGAAATATTAAAGACCCATAGAAAAATCGAGCAATGGTTACACATTCCCGGTGAACTTTGAGATCTGCCAGACACAACTAAAAAGGAAATCGTAAGGTATATTGCATCAATGTAGGAGAAGTTAGAACTTTCATGGTATGTTCTTTACAAGCAATTTTAATAACCGGCAAGTACATATCTCATTCGTCTTACAGCCTCCAAGTGAACATTCTTCTCTGCTCTATTGCTAAATGACTGCATGTGATATGCAGACAAGAGATAACAAATTTGATAAAGATAACAAAATAACGTCATAAAGTCTTATTTTTAAACAATGTGCATATTGTTTAATATCAGCCTACTTGCTGTCATTCAGTTTGTGAAAAATTAAAATACGTCATAGATAAACGGAACCTTCATCATTCTTATTTACGAAATAGATTTTAAATATCAACAAAATTACTTTAAAGTAATTGTAATCTATTGACATTCAGTCCAATTATTATTTGTGCTGTTATGTTATAACGCACACTGGTAACGCCTACTGTGTAAGTGCGTGTCACTGAGGCTGTGTTTCTAGTGCTCTGTGCTTCCGAGAAATCGAGAAATCTATCCTTACCTATTATCTTTTATCAAGAATCAACTTTCCAGTAATGAGGAAAATTATATTATCAAATAAGATGAGATGTGTTAGTCTTAGTCCTAATCAGACAGCAACCTTTTAGATCAATAATTCATATCAAAGAGGTACCTTGATCATAGTAAACATGCTGATAAAATTGCTGAAAGGATAAAGATTTTGAAAGAGAATGCTGTGGAGCACTTCCATTATATCATATGTACGAGATGTGTGACGGAGTATATATCAGATAGACTAAGTGCAATTCTTATATTAGATAAAAAAAAAAAAACATGCATTTCGTACTGCTGAAACGTTCCAGTACGATGTTATCATGTAAGTTGTCATTGTCAATCATGTAGAAACAATGACATATAGAAACATTAAAATAAACTTATTTCTGTTTGTAATATATCGATATGATATCAGGACCTTTGTTAAAAAGCTAGGAAATTTTTCAAAAACATCCGTTTGTCTACAAGTGTTATCATTTCCATACAACTGTTGATGAATTAAATGTTGTATCTGTTTGATACTGCCTGTAAGAGGCAATAAACGGTTTTAAGAACTTCTCGGCCGTTAGCCTTCTACTTGACTCTCAATACCTAACACAAAATTATATGACCAAACACCTGATAGAAAATGTTGTAATAGTAATATTACTATAAGTGTCTTATATCAAACTTTTCGCAATGTTTTCTTTTCAGTTTTCAAGCGCAGAAGTTTGTGCTCCCCTGGTCGCGAAAACTGATAACGAAAAGAGCTAAGTTATGACATCGCTATAGAAATTTTGCTGCAAACGATAAAACCAACTGCTACACGGCTTGTGACACAATATAAATAGCTGTATTTAAAAAGGAATAGAAGAAATTCTGCAATATCTGAATTAATGTATAGGTCAAGAACATTTAGTGGGTTTCATAAAGTAATTTCTAGCAACAACTGTAGTCACATTTCAAGTTTTTAGTATCAAGCAACGATGATAAATAGTGAATTTTGTAAGAAGGTTCTTTGGAGGCATCAAAAATAATAGCAGACTCCGTTTGACTGAGTGACTGAGTCTGCTCATAGGACGTGATGACAAATTCAAGGCCCCTTATCCCCCACCTCCCTCCCCACCCCCACCCCCTAACTACCACCGGCTTAAGCGGAACTCTATCAGCCATAAACAATGAGTAGACTCCTTGATTCTTAAAAAATAGAAAATATAACAACACTGAAAGCCATAAATTAAAAAAAGAAATAAAACACAGCAGGCGTGCACATAGAATGCATTTTGTAAGATGATTTATTATAAAACTTGACTGATATTTAGAGAAAAACATGTAAGAAGCGTGTTTGGATAATCTGTCAGATGTCTGCTTTTATATTCTCAAAAAGCTCAGATCGCTGTTGAACAAAAAAAAAACAGTAGTGTTACATTAAGTAGCGACGATAGGTGCAAGTATAATTTTAATAAAACATAAAAGAAAAACTCTTAGGAGTGATGTAAGTGATCATTTAACTGAAGTAGAAAGATTATCTGACGTAACTTTAACGTCATCTCACTATGGCATCCTTTGTATCGAATGGCTGTTCACGACAGAATTGTCTGTATCTAAATTACAAGTAAGTTTTTCATTATCAAAATAGGGTTGTTTTGTCATGAACAGTTATTAAGGTAGTTCTTTAGGTCTGAAACATCGTAATTGATAATGTTACGTCATTTATTCGTAAAAAGGAAACAGAACACAACTGGCATACGGAAGTGTGAAGCAAACCATAAATAAATGGCAACATTTGTATTAACTGTAAATACTGTAAATGTATTTCGTGAAAAAGAAAATCGAATTAACATCATAAAATCAGCCTGAAATTAGCGTGTCTCTTTAATCTTAGGCAAATATCTAAACAATAAGAACAGAGGTCTTTTAATTTTATTTAACCAAGTTGAAGAAAATATGTCAATTTACAACTTTTTGAAGTCGCATTGAAATCAACATAACTGTGATTTTTCTGTACGTAAGGTTGTCTTTTCCCACCGACTCCAATTATGAAAATTTGTTTGTAGTACATATTTTTCAAATCAGTCTAACAAAAAAAATCCAACATTTATATAAATATATTAACATTTTTATTCGTGAATATTTAGTATATCCTAATATTTTTAAAAATGTAGAGTGCGCATGCGCGAAAATTGTCTCCCGTTGCTAAGGAAATACCTCTCTATAAAAAGGTCTATAGCGGTAAAATAATATTTAACTTAAATACACTCTCCACGCCGAATATGACATTATATCAATTTAACAGATTATTGCTTCTGTTCAGGCTTACATGCAAAGTAAAATATACTTCTAATAAAATTGCGCTATAATTGCTAGATACCATAAAATAATTCGCTATCTGATGTAACTTTTTCAGAGGATTGTAAAAATAAAATCGAATTTACATCATAAAATCAGCTTAAAATTAGCGATTCTCTATAACCTCTGAAAATATCTAAACAATAAGAACTCTGGTCTTTTTATTTTATTTAACCAAAACAAAGACAATATGTCAAGCTACAACTGGTTGAAGTTGCATTGAAATCAACATAATTGTGATTTTTCTGTACGGAAAGATGTCTTTTCCCACAGACTCTAATTATGAAAATTTGTTTATGGTAAATATTTCTAAAATCAGTCTAGCAAAAATCAAACTTCTATATTAACATTTCCATTCGCGAAGATATTCGTAGTATATCCTAATGTTTTAAAAAAAAGTCCAGCTAAATCTGATTCTACGTCGAAGAAAAAAGAATGAGCATGCAGAACACCTTAAATAAAACATTTAAAACGGTTTATTCGTTTAACATCAGTTTATTTTCCGGTGCCACATTAAGGATAAATCTTACAGAGTCTGGTTATGAAAATATCACTCAAATAAGTTTATTATCTTACTTATAGCACAATAAACAGTTATGCGCAATATCTTAACGGATGCATAAACCTGCAGCGTAATAACTACATGTTTTTGCACGTTCTGTCTGCTTATTGTCTAGGGTTCGGAAAATTTCTGCAAAAAGGTAAAGCTCATACAGCGTCTGTATGGCATATGCACAGTATGCAAGAAGAGATTTGTCTTCTTTACTTTGATGGAAAATGTAAAACATCATTAAGTGTATTGTTTAAAGTGTTAAACTTTCATTGGTATCATCAAAGTTGTACTTTCTGACAGCATCCAAGAACATTTAATGCTGTCAGATGAATTTTGCGTTTCGTGTAATTTCATAAAATCCAGCTGTATAATATGATTTTCACTCAAAATTAAAATGAGCCGTGCCATGAGAAAACCAACATAGTGGGTATGCGACCAGCATGGATCCAGACCAACCTGCGCATCCGCGCAGTCTGGTCAGGATCCATGCTGTTTGCTAACAGTTTCTCCAATTCCAATAGGCTTTAAAAGCGAACAGCATGGAGCCTGACCAGACTGTGCGGATGCGCAGGCTGGTATGGATCCATGATGGTCGCATACCCACTATGTTGGTTTTCTCATGGCACGGCTCAAATGTTAACCGTAATTAATGATCGTTGCTTTTTAAACAGTGAACATTGAGCACTTTATTGGCGCGTAATGGTTAACTGCAAGAACTATTTTTCATATCTTCCTCCTTGCATCGCGCTTTGAAAATCACATAGTCGTCTCGATTCAGATTTGATCTTTACCATCAGAAAAACAAGTTTTAGCTAAAATTTATTTTTATTTTTTTTTTTTTTTTTTTTTTTTTTTTTGAAATGTTGATAGTTTTATTTTTCGAATGGTGCCATTTTATTCATGTTTCTTTTTTTGTGTGTAAATGACGTCAAATCGTGCGCGCTGTCTTTCTGAAAGAGCCATTCTTACATTCTTGAAATTATTAT
Organism: Mercenaria mercenaria; assembly: GCF_021730395.1. Classification (NCBI taxonomy): domain Eukaryota; kingdom Metazoa; phylum Mollusca; class Bivalvia; order Venerida; family Veneridae; genus Mercenaria; species Mercenaria mercenaria. The sequence continues at coordinate 3,985,164 of NC_069377.1, read as the reverse complement.
ACCAGTTTTGTTCGTTCGAAAATTATCTGTTTTTCCTTTCTAAACAAAACATGCATTGACTGTAAATACTGGTGCATAAACGTTCTCAAAAAGCAATTGCTTCTTAGATGTTCTAAACGAGAATTTGATAATATAATGAGACTTACAGCCGGTTTTGTAATTCTTTGCTACTACATCTAATAAAAGCAGGAAATATGTAGATTGATCATTTATCCTTGCACGATCTAAATATCATCATATTTTCTGTGATTCCATTCCAGTTTGTGAAAGCATGAAAATGACGGCTCTTCTTACACCTGTTTTGCCATACGAAAAGCATGGTATGCAAATGGAAAATGTCATATTTGTTTTGAAAGTAAAGAGCATATTGTATTATTAGTCTTTTGGTGTGGTGGCAACAAAGTCCTGTGATTTGTATGTTTCAAGGCTTGATAAAATATTTTCAGTTCAAATAATACTCAGGTATACTGAAGTTGCTTACCTAGACTACTGAGAGGGTACATAATAAAATATAACACCTGCATTTAACAACATAGAAAATAAAAAATAACAAATATTAATAAAAGTTATAATTTTGCTTTGTAAAATGTCAAACACGTTTCCCTACATTCTAACCATTTACATAATAAAAAAATGATATTTTAATTGATTTCTTCTGCCTTGATGTCATTAAATATGAATAATCGGCACCAGATGTAAATAATAGTTATTATAGGGAAGCTGAATGACCTTAAGATCATCAGAAACTTGGGCACAATAGTGTAACATTTCTAAAAAATGTATTGATGACATTACTAGTATATTTGAATTTATTTGAATGCTTCTATTTCTGTATTTGATTTTTTTATTCATGACTTTTTAAAAAATAGTAAAAGTACAGCGTCTCCTATAATTTGGTGTGTTTTATAATCTAATGTTAAATGACCATGGTTATCTTTACGAATTTCAAGCAAAATATTCTACCATATTCATTATAATGGTGTTTTCAATAACCTTCTCGCTGCCGTTATCTTCATTTAACACGTCGCCAAAACCAACATGACAAGCTTTATCGTTTCCAGCTGTTAGAACTATTTTTTGTAACTATTAACTAACGTAGGGAATGTGTTTTATAACAAAGCATTCTGAATCGACCAACATATCTAAAATTAAAAGTATGCTCCTAAGTTTTATCGTATTTTTTGAAACGGTCAGTAACCTATATAAAGGAAATTGGGGTTTTTAACGCGTTTAGTGCATGCCAACCTCGCACTTACCCTATTTTAACAAGTTAGACAAGACAATGTAAATAAATTCATTCCCCGCTGAGAAAGGCTCTAACATAAGTGAAAAATACAAGATCATATCAAGTAAAACATAAAACTATGGTAAATCTAAGGTATAATTACACCAATGTACTCAGCAACTTGTCTGAAGTCAGAGCACCAAGAGCCTAATTTTTAAAACAACAAACGAAAAGGTAGAGGTATATAATAAAAGAGTCATCATAACAGTACCTTGATCTCGGATTTTGCATTTGGCTCTCGTGGAATTTGCAAGGTCGGATCACACTCGGCGCTTACGCGCCTCGTGAGATCCGATCTGGCAAAATTCAACTCGAGCCGATACAGCATCCAAGATCGGGCTGCTGTTATAATACCCCTATTATAAACCTTTCGTCTCTGTCAGTGAGGCATTCTGGAAGATTGTGTTATTGTATAGCTTGTCATGGCTAATTACATTGACGGAACATAATTAACCAACTTTTTCATTGATTTTTGTCACTCACTGTTCAACGTAATTATAAGTTTAAACTCCCAATGTTGGCATATTACACGAAATATTTTGTGCTTTAAAGACTACATAAAACACCTTCAATTAATCTTTTAATGTTGCAACAAAATTCTCAAAAACAGGTCATCCTTAAATTTAAACATAATGAGAATTATGGCTTTTACAATTCTTTGCTGTTAAAATTATTATTTTTTTTTACCAACCGAACGGAATATAAGAAGACATGCATATTAATAGATCGTGCAATTGCTTACATCATTCTATAAAAGCGACAGCAGAGTTCAATAAAAGCATTGCAAAAAAAGCCGCTGTAATTAAAATCTCATTAATAGCAATGATTAAGCATGAAGAATTTTGTGCATCATTAAAAGTTAATAATTTTGAGTATTTCTGTCTGCATATAAAGACATTGTAATGTGCTTACATTAGTGGTAAACATCTATATTGAATATCACTTTTTTTTGATACCACGTCAGGTATCTCATGCATATGGCAGGAGGTCAATTCCTTGTACCATTTTACTTTTTCCTACTTCGTAATTAGGAATGTGACCTTGCGGGGTTACTTTTTGTAGCTGCCACATGGAATTTTTTTAAGATGTGGAGAAGGAATGTGATTCATGAGTACTGTTTTAGATCAGTAGTGTATGCACGAGTGATAACACGTCTATTGATATTTGTATTATCTGTCAGGAATCTCGTGCATACTTCTTTCTGTCAGTGTCCTAAAATAAATATCTGCAAGACTTATGACGATTATATAATAATGATTCTGATTCAGATTCAGAGAAAATATATATTTCTATTTCACGACAAATAAAACGCAAGTTGTATTTAGAATTAAATACACCAATTATAAGATATATTATCGCACTGAAATTAAAGTTAAAATGATTAAATAAATTATTATACGATAGTTTCATATTTAAACATTTTATAACCTTGATAAAAAGGTAATCTCAATGAATATAACTTATTTTGTTCGTAAAAGGCAGGGACATAAATAGATATGTAATACATTATTCCTGTAAAAGGTCAAATGGTAACTATTTTATCTTTTGATGATGGAGGAAGAGTCCAGATGCCCCTTTTGGCATTGTTTCAGGTGTACGTTTGCACCTCGGTACAAGCTTCCTCACATAAAGATTTCTGAACCCAATGCAAGGTCTTAAACCAACATCCTTCAGGGCAAGTGATTCGAAGTCAGCGACCTTAACTACTCGGCCTGGAGGTCCCCCTTTATTACTGAAAGTATAGATGATATTAAAAGTTATTTATTTGTGATTTTATATTTGAAAATTAAATCTTACCATTTTTTTTAAATTTCTATTTGAATATGTATGTCAAACAGTGCGAGTTACAAAAATCTGAATGAGTCGATATGTAGTGGCAAAGAAAGCAAGCATTTACACGTATAGAAATAACAATAAAAATGCTACTTTATAAAGAGGTATCTGCTACATTCTCTTACACATGTCAAGACATTCTTAATTGTCCAATACAGTTTATTGTTTCTGAAAATAATTTTTAGGTGTAATTTTATTACCGTGAAATGACAGGCACGTGTTAAAAAATACAAACAATTTTTGACAATGACGGCAAAGTACACGAAATTATTGGATATTGTCTGCATCAGTGTTATTGAAACTGGCAATTTCTACACATTGATTTCTTCTTTAAGGTAATTCTGCACATTCCATGAATCTAAAATGACGGCATAATTTCATTTGTCCGGAAAACACACAATAATGCCTCGTAGCCGTTATACGTTTTCCATAAATGTTGTTGGAAATCTTATATATCCCATGTATCAAGTATTAACCAGACAGTGCTACTGTATTCCTTGAGGTTAATTTTGACAATAGATAATTTTTGTAACTTCAAAATAATAGCACAGAAAAAGCAGAATTTTAAGGACTCCTGATGATATTTGGCGAACAGTGAAGAATTAAGCACACTAACATTTACGTTTTATTTTGCAATATGATTGTAAAGATTGAGAAAAGGTAAACTTATAGCTAAGAAAAAAAATCATAAAAATCTACATTGTAAGACTTTTTCTGTACTCGAAAAAACCCAATCAAAAGTGCGTTTTCATGATAAAAGCCCAAAGTGAAAATTAAGCGGATAACCAATATATTCAAATCAGTCTAACACAATATCAGGGACATGACCCTATCCTTTTTGTTATGACCCTGTTCTTTTAATAAAGCTAAATTTCCTTTACAATGATGCTTTGGAGAAATATGGATATTAATAAAATTCTACTTTGTAGACTAAAATTTGTTACAAACGTGAAGAACTACCTTAAGTCAGCTTAGCAATCACATACGTCAACATCTATATTTGATAACAGACGTATAACAAAACACAAACGACAGTAAACATGTCTGCATACCACTTTGAAAACATAAAGATGTCACAACCAGCAAATGCACAAAATAAGTCATGCTAATTTCACTTCAAATGATTATAATATATCCTTTTTTTTGCATTTCAGGTACGTTTTGTGCGTCACAGCAGTTGAAAATTGAACGGAATAGTATAAATTAGAACGAAAAATAAACTGTACAAGAATAAATCATCATTGTCGTCATCCATCATCAGTCAATTAATCGAAGCAATTTTGATTAACATTTATAATAAACCTTTGATGAACCAGTTAGATAAGGACAGATCAGGAGACTCACGTTGGCCTTAATTCTCAGCTTATAGTCTCTTGACTAAAGAATATTTATCAATTGTTTTGTGTTATATGCACGAAGTATGTGATAATGAATCTATAAGTAAGCTTGTTACCATCCGTGCAAATCATATCTCAGGTAGCAGTACTCTTTCTCCACCAACGAAGCATTCAAGCACGGTATTATCGTGTTAGCTGTCATTGTTAATCAATATGATGATAAACACGAAAACTACGTTCGTATTCATGCGACCTACATGCTTGATACCAACCTGCTTTATAGTTCAAACATCTTTTTTATCCAATGACATGCCAAGAATTTTCAAAAATGATAAACAAGATTTAGGATGATTCCTCTCATTATTTTAATGAAAATATATTATAATTCTTTGAACCAGTTAAATATGGACAGATCAGGAGAGTCACGTTGGCCTTAATGAATAATTATATATCAATTGCTTTTGTGTTATATGCACGACAGATATGTGATAATGAATCTATAAGTAAGCTTGTTTCCATCCGTGCAAATCATTTCTCAGATAGTAGTACTCTTTCTCCACCAACGAAGCATTCAAGCACGGTATTATTGTGTTAGCTGTCATTGTTAATCAATACGATGATAAACAGGAAAACTACGTTCGTCTTCATGCGATCTACATGCTTGATACCAACCTGCTGTAGCGTTCACATAATATGAATAGAGATCTACATTTTAAAATTCATTTAGATTTCTAAATCTGACGTCTGCAAACTTGTAGTTGTACATACTAGTATTTATATCTTCAAAGAAATTCCATCCAAAAAGGTATTCAACAAGACTTCTTATATGTAGAAAAAAACATAGCTATTTTAAACCGTTAACATTTGCAGATGGACAGTCGTTCGAAAAAGGTAAGGTGTTAAAGGGACTAACCCACGCATTTTTCCACTGAAAGTAACTAGTGGTACAAACTTATTGCCATAAGATTTTTGCAAGATATTCTTATAAATAGCAGAAGGATGCAAACCATTGCAACGCTTTTGAAATAATGCAGAAAACTTAATTCTTCCTGCATTTTTACCAATATCTAGCATTATTTTTACGCATCATTTTTCAGTGTCGTATATACATTCTATGCCAAACTTGGTGGAAATGAACATGTTGAAAAATTTCACCAAAGCTGTGGGCGGGTATCTTAAACAGGTTTGCTTCATCAGTGTTAGCAGTGCAAGCTTGTTGATACTCTGTTGTTTAACAACCCTTGTAACAACACGTACAATATCTCAAATAGCACCTTGTGTGTTTGTGCATCTACGTTCATTTGTAGTCTTCATCAGTTACCCATATGGGTGCCAAATGAATGTAAATGATTCTAGTTGCAAGGCAGTGCAGGATCAAGACGCTGTTCCAATTCCAGAACCTTTCCTGGTTCTTTCTGTAGCGTGACAGGAACTAATTACTTTAACTACTAAGCCCTATATCTAAGCAAAAAATGTCAGATAAGGCAAATTGCTTTTCTAATAAGACTCTAACTATGTACAGAACAGCATTGTCTGATTTACGTAAGTATAACATAGGCACAGAAAAATGAGTTCTGAATTTGACATTTACGAACGATAGATTTTTATTGAATAAGTTTGCTGTTATTCAGGTCTTGAAAGCCTCATGACATTCACGGAGTTTCTAATTTTAAAAGTCTGCTAAATAAGTTCGTAAATCTACACTCTGGTAGCCTGTGTTCCTTTTTAAACATTAACCTTTAAAACTATATAGGTAAACGTAGACGTGTACATACTCACTTTACACCATAATTCGTTATAATCTAGAACTTCTCAGAACACTGAAATTTCATATCATGCGTCTAGTAATTAAATATTTCGACATTCTAGAGTGAAAATATACTTTTTTCCCGTAAGTGTGTGTGTGTGTTCGGGTTTAACGTCTTTTTCAACAATTTTTCAGTCATATAAACGACGGTTTTTCCCGCAAAGTTAAATTCGTAGTGGACGTTACGGCTTAGGTAAAGCAAGTTGTCAACCAACAGTTTCGTATAAATACGGGAGATTTTGATTATCAAATACTTTTCATGTCGTGTTATTTTCATGACTATCATTTTAACTGCTTTACAAATGCTTTTGGTGCATTCAATAGAATGAACTCAGCAGCTTGATACACCTGGTCGAGTATCTAAATTTTCTTAGGGGGTAAAACAGACTTAATGATAACAAGTTCCATCTGCATTTTAAACAAACTATGTGATGAGGAAATGATTTTGCGGTGTACTTTTACATTTCAATCTAGATTGTCTAAACTTTAAGATTCTACGTTAAACAGATTAAAAATCAGTGCAAACATTTGCAAACACGATAAACAAAAGTTTTTTCGTAAAGTTTCATATTTTCAGAGTTGTTATTTTCAATATGTTTTTCTTCCCTTTGAAGATATCTAAGACGTTAGATTGATTGGGCAGTGTTGAAAGTTTGTTTACTAGCGAGTATCTGTGCTTTTTCACAGTTCATCTGGAAGGAAATCTATTCAAAACACAACCATGGTTACGAGCAGAAACTTTGATGGCATGTGGAAATTGAAAGAATGGTAAATGAGCATTAGGAAGGATGAAAAATACAATCTACACCCACTAATTTATGTTTTGTTGGTGTTTTTATTTTACATTAGAATTCTTTGACTGTGATCCAAACACAAGCTTTCGCTAAATACGATATTACATAGCTTTGAAATTTAACTATTTTTTGACAAAGATCACATTTGAACATAGATGCGATATGGACTACTGTTTTTCATCCACAAATATTAACATCAGCCTTCTATAGCAAAAGCCGCCAAGCATAGCTCTGATATATCGAGATGTTTCACGTTTAGGAAAACGAATATTATTATTGTTGCTGTTGTTGTTGTTGTTTTTATTGTTCTATTTCCAGTGAATACCCATTTATACAGTCGGTTTCTTTCAGTATTTCTGTTCGGAACCTACACGTATAAGATATACCTTTAAACCTTTGCATGCTACAGAATGTTAAAGAATGGTTTGTTTATTAGTATTCTTTGTTAGCATTTTCGTTATCAAATTTGATTTAATTATTCAGTAAGTGATGTCATATGCCATGAACATCAAATCATTTTTAAGATTATCTGGAATGCATTTTCTTAATTAAATCATTATCATTCGTGAAAGTTTAGATGAAAAGGAGTGTTAAACATTCTGCGATGAAATGGGGTCGAATCAAGACTGGAGTATCAATACTTTTAATTTTTTTACGTTTAATTTCGTCCGGTTAACCAGGTTTAAAAAAACAAAATTGCGTCCACTTAACAGCGCCGCGTGTGTACAAGTAATATGAAATGGTGGGTCAAGTGGTAACACTGCCTAACTAAGAGATTTATTCAGTTTTAGCCTCCGCTGCTCCAACTAAACTACCCGTTGCATGGTGGCACGCCGAGGAACCAGGGAAACTTCTGGAATTTGACAGTCTTCTGTACCTTGCTCTATATCCTCCCACTAAGATTATTAGCCGTCTTCTGGAGGAGTTGTCAATATGGATTTTTTCCGGTCATAGGCGCTATAAATAAGCTTACAGACAAACAATTAATGTGACACATAATTTGGTCATAATTTTGTCAAATTGAAATGTTTACAATCAGAACTATTTTCATGCCCATCGAACACATGAATTTTTTTACTATTACAACAATCAATTATGTGAGGATTCACGTAAAGATCAAAGTGTTGAATATTCATTTCATTACAATAATATATATTCAGTATTCGGAATCATTTTCTGAGAAAAAAATGTCTGTTACGCTAATGATACAATTCTGAATTTCGAAAAGTTTTGACGGCTGGAAAGACGTTAAAAACGTCTTCATCTTCATATTCTTTAGTTACTCGCAGTGAATGATGCATTTTAACAATTAAAATGTTTGTCTTTCACTCCTATGATTTATTTGTTAATTTGTTTGTTAAATTAATCTAAGGTAGCAAGGTACACTTAGATGCGAAAATTTTGGGCACGGACGGTATTACATGTAGTGAGTCGCAATATTGCACTTCCCCTATGAGCAAAATTTGGGTGGCTATTTTATAAATTGCGTGCATGTTTTGTGCTTTTAATTAATGGCAAGATCAGGATTCTCATACAAGAATAAAGAAAGTTATCAAAGCGAAAGGTTTACATCATCCATGAAAAATAGCGTGCCAGAATCATCAATTTTGCACCTTTTGAACAGTCTACAATGATCCCGCTGCAAGAACACTGTCCAATTTTATTTCATTTCTTAATTTAATAGTCCTTACTGAACGTCAGGACATAAACGGAATGGGGGCCCATCCAGCTCGTTTTTTTCGGAAAATAACGAAAATGTTCCTGAGTATCAATCAACAAGCACAGAACCCTTCCGTGAATTGAATTTTTCCGCGAAATGGTGTCTCATTGATCATACAAAGCTACCAGCAGTTAGTTTTCCAACTGACATCAGAATTTTACATAAGGTGGCAGGGGAGCGGTTTCGTAGTTTGGCCCCGGTCGATTTTCTGTATAAACAGGACAGGGTAGATATAAAGGCATATCTATCTTACTGGTTATTTATCATTATTAATTCTAAAATATATTTGGGGAATGAGGAACGGTTAATGATTCTACATGACGGATGTTTTAAAATTCCTAGCTCCGTACTTCCGGTTGAGGCTAAAACATAAACATCAGAACAAAAAGTCGGCCAGACGCTCCGCTGTCATCCATCCACTTTTTTTCAAGTGAAAATTAGGGAAATAAAGTGGTGGTTGGGAGACACATTCCACACCACCTGGGTATGCATCTATGTTCGCACTATACATATATGCTACGAAATTGGATTTAAAAATACAAAATGGATGAATGGCAGAGTTCAAAGTGAGGCCCGGTTAGGCTAACTTTGGTCTATAAAATTTGGGTGATTTGGCCAATTTTCACTACATCTGGCATGGAAAGCGACAGGTGCATAGGACCGGAGAGTCGTCTTTATATAGTCTATAGTATCTGCAATAGTCCATAGTAGTTTCAAAGAAAAATAAGCAAAAACGAGATTTCTATGGATATTTCAACACTGGTACCCACACGTCAATGTGGAATTCGCGAATCTGCACTCCCCTGCCACCTTAATGTATCTGCTGTATAAATTTTCTAAAGAATTAATAATCATTATCTCTCACCTTAATTTACAGACATCCAAAATCACGATGTTCTCTTTATAACAAATACTGAGGGGGGCCAAAATTCGAAAATGTACCCTGCTACCTAATGTATAAAATTCAAATCTAGCCAGTGACATTTTAGGATCGAGGGGAGGTAGTAAAAGTGACTTTGTGTAAAACTTTTTGTATTCGTTACCTCCCCTTAACCATTAACGGATTACAGCTTATTACAAAATAGGTCATATTTGATGTAAAGTTAAGATTTCTATGACTCAATAATAATATGAAATATCTTTTATTTTATTTTGAGAGTAAAATAACGTATAGTTAAGTTATGGAGATCAGACTTAATATCTGAATACACAAGGGAAGCCGTCACTTATGTTTCTTATTTGTGAAATTATGACGATTTTCGAAATTATCAAACTCGTCCCTTTCCTCATGACAACTCTCAAGAAAATATTAAAGTATCCTGTTCCAGTAAATGAATTATCTCATGCCAATTTTGAATGGCTTTACTACAAAATCAGTTTTCTTGTGTTCGCTGTGTTATCTTAATTCTAAATGTACATGTGACAGGTACATGTGTGCTACGAAAGTAACTCAGTACGATATATCTTAAAAAAACATGTTTTTTGTTGGATTGAAAGTCAAATATAGTACCTAACGACAAAAGTGGCGATTGTTCCTGCTTTTGGTGTTCGACAAATGTAACAGGAGCCCTTCCTGGCATTATTTAAGACATGAGCGGCACCTGAGAAGAATCACAAACCGTCCATAAGTCAGCTTGAGGGAATACTCGTAGTATTGATGAAACCGTACGTAACTGAGAGATAAGTAATGACGTTTTATGAAATTTCAGCTCCTAAACTTTTCCGTGTTCTGGATATCGAGAAAATTGTGAAGACATGGGCGCGGAAAAGTTTTCTCAAAACACAAGGCAAAATTTCCAGAAATTCAAATTTGACGACGTTAAAATGGACGTCAACTGGTCATGTGTCAAATTCAACCCGACACCTCCAGGATACTTGAACACAAGTATGGTTAATCAACCGAATTCCAAAGAAGTATTTACTTCAATCTTTGAAAACAATGCCAGTTATGAACACTACGTAACGAACGACGCTTGTCAACGACATCGATTAAAAGCTTTTAGAAAGAACCAAAATAATATAATTTTATCTCAAACAATGATTTGCTTTTGAATTATTGTCGTTCAGTATTATTTTATAACTCAGGCTGTGCCGTCGTGATATAATTCCTTCTCATCTAAGACGAAGACTTTATTCGATGACAAATTACTTTTGGGATATGATAATTTCTTATATTGGGTCGTTTAGAATGTTTCGTATATTTGATAATGTACTTTTTTTGACCGGTCGCTACTCTATCTCCCTTTTTTTAGACACCCTATCCTAAACGAAGCGGTCTGAACACTCTACAAAGCTCCAGTTCTCATGTATCACACATTAAATAACATAGCCTATAAAGATTTTGTTTTTCTTTCTTGCGAAAGTAGAGGTGTTGTTTTAAGGACGTATGCTAGAATTAGGTGCGAAAATTTTCCCAATAACAGAATTTCTTCAAACTTTGGATATTGAATGACAATCATCTAAGAAACAAAAAAATGCAATAAAAATCATAGGTCACCGGATTCGAAAAAGAGTTATCTGCCCTTGAAAACGGTATTTCACCCAAAAATGACGTTTTCAAGGGCAGATAACTCTTTTTCGAATCCGGTGACCTATGATTTTTATTGCATTTTTTTGTTTCTTAGATGATTGTCCTTCAATATCCAAAGTTTAAAGAAATTCTGTTATTGGGAAAATTTTCGCCCATCTCATATACAGGATATTCTAGCGTACGCCTTTAACATCACACCGACACAATCATAGCTAGTCATATGGTGTTTTCCACCTTTTGTGGTGGAGGAAGGTCCCAGGTGCCCCTCCGGGCATTATTTAATCACGGACGGGCACCTGGGTAGAACCATCGACCTTTCCTAAGCCTACTTGATAACTTCCTCACACAAGAATTCTACGCTCGAAGTGAGGTTTCCGACCCACAACGACGAGGGACAAGTGACGGAGGTCCCTATATATACCGAATGTGGATATGAAATAAAGACCCCCTGTTTACATCGTTTGCATGGTGGGAGAAAAACGTAAAGGCCTAACACATCAAATACAGCAGATGTTATCAAATGCAGGAAAACAAGTCAAAAAAGATTCACTTCTTGGGTTTGTTCACATATCTGACCAATCAGAACGAACTATGCTTTATCTCGATGGTACTATTATGAATTGGTGATCTCTGACCTATATAGTCATGCTGTTTCCATATGACTTGAAATTCATGTAAAAGTTATTTCCCTTGAATTGTGACACCCCATTATTATTCGTCTGCAAGGTCGCTTGAAATACATAGTCTGTCATAGATTAAAAGCATTTTGTTACAAGACAAATGAAAATGTGTTCTGAGACAGTGACAAAGATTCTTCTTGTCATCTTCAATTTGTTTTTTGTGGTAAGATAAACTTTGCATTGAAAATCATTAAGTTAAATCCTCATTTCAATGTATTTCACTAGATCTATTTGTAATCTATGGCTCACAGGCTATGCTAGTTCTACCCGAAATTTTATTAAAATTTGTTGCTAAATCTAGATCTATGTTGAATATCACTGAATGTGAAACTATTTAATAAATTTCTTTTTTGCAGATTCTATGTGACTGCAGCTAGATCTAAATTTCATTGAAAACATGAAAAACATGAAAAACAAAATCCGTAAACCTAACTGTATAGATCTATCTGTAAGTGACAGCAGTTATTCTGATGACGTAATCACTGTGTAGCCTACGTCATTGGACCTTATACTAAAACAGTGGGTCTAAAACTATAGCTCTAGTTCTGTCAGCATTGTGTCTCCAAGTTTATTTCTTTTTAAATCCCAATGCCAATAGCTAATCCGGAGGGAGAGGATATGTGGGGATGGGTAGAGGGACCGCCGTCGCCAATCCCCTCATCCAACCCCATTTAAATCGGACGGGCATTCATTTAAGACAGCATAAAACTGAAAAACCAATCAACGATTGACTGGGATAAATCTAGACTGCATATAGATCTACTGTGTTATAATCCATACTTTATCTTTTTTTTCACCAAACGAAAAGTAAGATATACCCGCTCCTTACTAATTAAGTGAGGTTCTGTGTATATGAGGAAAGACTATACGCGACCCCCATACCCACTCCTCTCTCTCCCCCACCCAATCCTCTCTCTCCCATCCCCTCCATAAAAACAAAACCGATGTGCAACCTCATTCGACGTACTTCCTATTTTCTATATATATTATTTGTTATTGAGCTTATAAGCGAGTATCTCTTTTATTTTCATGCTGTTATTAACTTAATACAAAAAAAATAGTTGCTAGATCTAATAGAAATCTACTTTTTATGCCCCTTTTCATTTTAGATTTTCAATCAAATTAGCGTTGTTCAGAAAAGGAACCCCGACTGATAGGCCTACACCATTATTTAATTACTGACTTTGTCGTGTCATGAAATTAAGTGTGTATTTGTTTATTATTATATATTTAAGATTATTACCTTAGATATGATTCGCGTTATACTTTATGCTGGCTTCAGATATCACATAGAAAAGATACATTGCTTTGTGTTTTTCTTCTATGCACTCGGCCAGCGTATGGTCTTGGGATCACAGGAATGTCCGTGTTCATGTAAGCGCCAGAATAGGTCTTGTACTGCAAGAGGTTGTTTGTCAACACATCACGTAGTAGTCGTATTTTCCAACATTTTTTTCAGTTCAGGAATCAGTTTTTGAAAACTGCCGTGGTTGGATAGGCCTACAAATAGTTTCTCCTTGTCAACAGGTCTTATGGAAGTATGCAGAAATGTGAATGATAAACTACCAGTCTTTTCTACTTTTTTCATTTTGTAGACGGCTGGACTTGCGACTGCAGGTATTGGTATTTATGTCCTCTTTACAAGGGAGCAGTTTGAGGAACTAATAGGCTCCTCCCTCATCAACGTCGGGGCGTATATCGCAATAGCTGGTGGAGGAATTGTGGTGTTCATTGCCCTAGCAGGATGTGTGGGAGCACTCACAGAGAGCAGAAAACTCCTACTTGTGGTAAATAAGGGTCCCATATTTCTAAAATCGAATTTAAAGAACAGACATACTGATAGAATTGAAGTTCCACTTAGTCGGATGTCTCCAATATGATCTCAGAAGTAGACAAGTAATCTTTTTCAAATTTACATCAGATTCTTATATATTTCTATCATTTTCCAACAATTTCAATTTCTCATAGTAGGCAGCAAACCGAATATATTTCGCATGCATCTTTATCTTTGTTTTGAAGTTGAACGATAGAAACTGTCAACTATTGAGAGTTACTCACTTTATATCCCTGCACTAAAATATTTTACATTCAGATACTGTTCGTAGACTGTAAACAATTTTGCATATATGCAGATGTGTTTTTGAATTAAATTCCATCCACGAAAGAAGCCCGTAACATTTGAAAATGGGAAGGAGCATTACAAGGACACACTGCTCGCTCGAGCCACCGGCGCTTGTGCACGCGGGCCTGCTCGAGCAATGCATGTAGCCCCAGGACGTTCTCGTGATATTGTTACATTGCTGTATTTCAACTATTTACAAGAGGGATAATTACGTCGTATCTTGTGTTTTATTTGCAGTATATTATCTGCCTTGTGCTGGTGTTCATAATAGAAGCAGCTGCTGGAATTCTTGGATTTCTTTACTACGACAAGGTATACAATTGATGAAGAAAACTGCAGTTAAGGAATTATAACATCCTTTTAGCCGATAAAATACAGGGTTTTTTTACAAAGAGGGGATGGGGTCCAGTCCTGTGATTTTGGGGGAAAACAGCTCGGTGTTTGGGCAAAGGGGAATAAAAAACCTAATGTAAAGTCAGTTTTTGGGGAAAGCTGCCTGATTTTAAAGAAATTTTCTGAGGGGAAGGGGCCTGTTAAAGGCCCCTATTTAGAAGGGGAAAAAACTGAAATATAATTTTGAATGATAGATATCCGCTTGATCACTTCAGTTTTCCACGAATACTGAATTTGCTAACTCTTGAAATATTTTGGTATGTTTTTGTTGGATTTTGAGTCATACCGACACATTTTAGGTCAAATAGTGACGTTTTCAAGCTTTTGCCAGTGGAGGAAGCCTCGTTTCAGATATGGACGGGCACCTGGGTAGAATTACCGACCTTCCGTAAGCCAGCTGGAGGGCTACACTCCAAACAAGGTTTCGACAGCCAAAATCGGTAAGGGGCAAATGATTCGAAGTCCGTTACCTTAGCCACTCGGCCATGGAAGCCAAGCCCTAAATCTCGGAAGGATCTGAATTATAGTCAATTTAAAAGATGGTTAGTATTTTACACTTTTAAATCTTTAGACATGTTACCCAAACAGATTAATTTTGAGTCTAAGTATAGACATTGAGTTCCTATAAGCATTAATGTACATGTATTTTGCCTTTTTTTATTGCACAAGCTTAACCTGATCCTCGTCTTTCAGATTCGTGCAGAATTAGACGATCGTGTGAAGAAGGCTCTGTTAGACAAATATGGGTACGAGGAGTACAATGCTGTCACTGAGGGTATCAATATCCTACAGCAGAAGGTAGACTTTACATATCATAAACATTAATCTATATGAGGATATAAAATCGGTAGTGATGTGGTTGCCGACGACAGTTTTTAACAAACCCGACTTCTTATTAATACCCAAATGTCGGCAAGTTAATTCATTTCTTTAAACTTTGGTTTGACAGTCTGTGTTCCATGTATTTCAAAAAGTATCTGACCTAGAGTCATAAAATATTAGAGGATTGTTATATAGCATGAGAAGTTGTGCACCTGCTGTTCTGTTTGGAATTACCCTCAGCCAGACCAGAGTTATGGTCCTTGACTTAGTTTAAAATACACATAAGTGTTTAAAGTATGATACTATCTTAAAAAATATTTCACATATACTCATAAAACCGTAGTGACAGGAAGTGTACGGATGGTGCGGGGTGGCGGCACCGGTGTCCTATGGACACAGATCAAGTTAATACCCCAGTCACACATACGGCGCGGATAGCTACGTCTAGCTACGGCTTATAAGATTCTTTCACTGGTTGTAGGTGCAGATGGGAATTTCCGGCCTCTAGGGTAACTGTTTAGGCGGTAACGAGGTTCCTACCGAGTAACCGCATAAACAGTTACCCGAGAGCCGTATATTCCCATCTGCACGTATAACCAGTGACAGAATCTTTTTCTTGCATACCGATATCAAGATATTATAATAAAAATAAAATCAGTCGAACGGCTTTCTTTTTAGAACTATTTCTTATAGAAGCGTATTTAAACAAAGCGCGGGAAATCAACGTCCGTAAACAGGAAAGACGTCATGACGTTTCAAAGACAAATAACAATGTTTAGTTCCGGTTTTGTTTTATCAGTTCCAGCGTAACGTTATGAATATTTTATAAAATAACGTGTTTTGAATCGAGAAATATACTATCAGGAACAAAGAGGAACTGTCAAGGTATTGGATTTTTATTCCGTTTTACGAAATAAAATATAAATAACTACATAAATCTTCTACATATATGTAGTTCGTAATACGTCATTTAAAGCACGAGAGTCATCTTACACCCCAGGGTGTAAGATAGATTTTTCCAGCACCGGTAAAAATACCGGAAATCCCCGTCTGGTATGCAAGAATATAAGATTCTTTCACTGGTTGTAGGTGCAGATGGGAATTTCCGGCCTCTAGGGTAACTGTTTAGGCGGTAACGAGGTTCCTACCGAGTAACCGCATAAACAGTTACCCGAGAGCCGTATATTCCCATCTGCACGTATAACCAGTGACAGAATCTTTTTCTTGCATACCGATATCAAGATATTATAATAAAAATAAAATCAGTCGAACGGCTTTCTTTTTAGAACTATTTCTTATAGAAGCGTATTTAAACAAAGCGCGGGAAATCAACGTCCGTAAACAGGAAAGACGTCATGACGTTTCAAAGACAAATAACAATGTTTAGTTCCGGTTTTGTTTTATCAGTTCCAGCGTAACGTTATGAATATTTTATAAAATAACGTGTTTTGAATCGAGAAATATACTATCAGGAACAAAGAGGAACTGTCAAGGTATTGGATTTTTATTCCGTTTTACGAAATAAAATATAAATAACTACATAAATCTTCTACATATATGTAGTTCGTAATACGTCATTTAAAGCACGAGAGTCATCTTACACCCCAGGGTGTAAGATAGATTTTTCCAGCACCGGTAAAAATACCGGAAATCCCCGTCTGGTATGCAAGAATATAAGATTCTTTCACTGGTTGTAGGTGCAGATGGGAATTTCCGGCCTCTAGGGTAACTGTTTAGGCGGTAACGAGGTTCCTACCGAGTAACCGCATAAACAGTTACCCGAGAGCCGTATATTCCCATCTGCACGTATAACCAGTGACAGAATCTTTTTCTTGCATACCGATATCAAGATATTATAATAAAAATAAAATCAGTCGAACGGCTTTCTTTTTAGAACTATTTCTTATAGAAGCGTATTTAAACAAAGCGCGGGAAATCAACGTCCGTAAACAGGAAAGACGTCATGACGTTTCAAAGACAAATAACAATGTTTAGTTCCGGTTTTGTTTTATCAGTTCCAGCGTAACGTTATGAATATTTTATAAAATAACGTGTTTTGAATCGAGAAATATACTATCAGGAACAAAGAGGAACTGTCAAGGTATTGGATTTTTATTCCGTTTTACGAAATAAAATATAAATAACTACATAAATCTTCTACATATATGTAGTTCGTAATACGTCATTTAAAGCACGAGAGTCATCTTACACCCCAGGGTGTAAGATAGATTTTTCCAGCACCGGTAAAAATACCGGAAATCCCCGTCTGGTATGCAAGAATATAAGATTCTTTCACTGGTTGTAGGTGCAGATGGGAATTTCCGGCCTCTAGGGTAACTGTTTAGGCGGTAACGAGGTTCCTACCGAGTAACCGCATAAACAGTTACCCGAGAGCCGTATATTCCCATCTGCACGTATAACCAGTGACAGAATCTTTTTCTTGCATACCGATATCAAGATATTATAATAAAAATAAAATCAGTCGAACGGCTTTCTTTTTAGAACTATTTCTTATAGAAGCGTATTTAAACAAAGCGCGGGAAATCAACGTCCGTAAACAGGAAAGACGTCATGACGTTTCAAAGACAAATAACAATGTTTAGTTCCGGTTTTGTTTTATCAGTTCCAGCGTAACGTTATGAATATTTTATAAAATAACGTGTTTTGAATCGAGAAATATACTATCAGGAACAAAGAGGAACTGTCAAGGTATTGGATTTTTATTCCGTTTTACGAAATAAAATATAAATAACTACATAAATCTTCTACATATATGTAGTTCGTAATACGTCATTTAAAGCACGAGAGTCATCTTACACCCCAGGGTGTAAGATAGATTTTTCCAGCACCGGTAAAAATACCGGAAATCCCCGTCTGGTATGCAAGAAAGAAACGTAGTAATCCCTGAGCGTACATTAAAGTAGTAATCCGTATCAATCCGTATGGCTCAGGTACGGGTCGATACGGATTACTACGTTTCTATCCGTTGCTAGATGGTAGCTATCCGCGCCGTATGTGTGACTGGGGTATTAAAAGTATGTTTTAAGCCATTATTTTAGATAGATAACTATACTGTTGTCTATACAGTTTATATTTTGTCTCTCCTAGCTCTGTATAGAGCGATATGTGTACATTGTTGATGTTGTAAATGAAAATATATGGGACAGTCCGAGTATATGTAATATCAGAATGCTTACAGCAAGCAATTTGGTGAAAATATTTCAAAAACCTAAGACCAGAATTTGTTTGATTCTTTCTATGCTCAGTTTTAATGTAAAATAAATCGTGTAAAAAAAATCTGCCTGTTTTGTAGATCAACTGTTGCGGTTACACTGAACCAGAAGACTGGTCTGCCTCTGCCTACTACACGGACGCCGACACGGCTGCTGAGCGGGGAACCAACAAAGTCCCGATTTCATGCTGCAAAGACATGCTGGTACCCGGCTGCAATGACAATTTTGATGACAAAATTCACTCCGATGTAAGTATAAATGACACCATTTGAATATTTCCCAAAATATGGATTCGTAGAGATGAAAATTTTGTTTTAAGTAAGGCCGTCGAAAGAATGTAGAAAACAACATACCTAGTTATTAAAATAAAATAAAGTTTTATTAGACAGACAAACTTTTATTACCGAGAGTGAAAAATATTAAAAAAGAATCATTTATTAATAAATATCTATTGAATTTTTTACTGTTATTTTCTGAAGCAATATATTCCAAATCTTTACACTAGGATACCGAATTTCATGTTTAGCTGTTCTTGGTTGTTCATGAATAATGTCGTTTGTTTTGTTTCTTTTGTAGAAGTCAGAACTTTGTAAGTCTTATTCTGGGATTAATGAATGAAGATACAAATATATATGGTTGTTCATAAATAATGTCGTTATTTTTTGTAGAAGTCAGAACTTTGTAAGTCTTATTCTAGGATTAATGAATAAGATACAAATATATATACTTAGGTCTTAAGTAATTTCTTAAGTCCCGGGTAAAGTATTTACATCTTCTTGTAAAAGATAGCTATGTAAGACTCTGAAACATTTTAAAATAGTTCTTAAAAAAGTCAGTAGTTTGGATAACTTATTCAGATCTATTTTGTTACTATGAATACATAGGTAAACGTTACGGCAACAAGCTTATATAATAGGCGTGAGAGAAAAAAAATCAATTCTTCTCTGCATGAATATTTTTGAAGCAAGATTTGTACAAGTTTGTCAATATCTGTTTTCGAAGATGAGCTAGTACCACAATTTTTGACATTTTACGTCATTTGTGTGACTATTTTCTACAGGGAGATGGCCATCTTTCCGTCCTTCATGTAATCCAAACTTACGAGTACATGCCAAACGATGTAGAATATTTGTTTTGTATAAATGTCTTGGCATCAAATCATTTAATTCACGAATAGTATTTTCATAATCTAAAATTCCATTGCACAACCAGCATGTTAGAATTAAATTTACAGAATTTCCGGACGATTTAATTTTTTGGCAAATTGATATTATATTGAAACTATCTGACGCCAAAACCTTACTTTCAGGGATGTGTAACTGAACTGGAATCCATTTTGAAGACAAATTTGATGATCGTTGGAGCCGTCTGTTTGTCTGTCGCTATGATACAGGTATGTGCTAAAGTAACGTTGGTGTTTGCTTCATATCTAGTAGATTTTGCGCTCTACATTCAAGTGAAATGAGCCGTGCCATGGGAAAATCAACATAGTGGCTTTGCGACCAGCATGGATCCAGACCAGCCTGCGCATCCGCGCAGTCTGGTCAGGATCCATGTTGTTCGCTAACAGTTTCACCAGTTCCAATAGGCTTTAAAAGCGAACAGCATGGAGCCTGACCAGACTGCGCGGTTGCGCAGGCTGGTCTGGATCCATGCTGGTCGCAAACCCACTATGTTGGTTTTCCCATGGCGCGGCTCATTTAATGATGTCATTGTATCCTGCCTATACATCGACGTCCACCACGTTGTATGATTGTGTTTTTTCTTCGCATACTGTTCTTCTTTGCCTGCTTCAGTTGATATTTTCTAACGTTTATATTTTTCTGCTTCCAGCTGATAGGCATCGTGTTGTCAATTGTGTTGTGGAAGAAAACGAAGGAACAAGAAATTTCCTTCTAGTCGCAGATCTTGTGCAGCACACTCTGGAAAGAAATACATTGCAAATCTTAACAAAATATATAAATAAGATTATCAAATTGTTCAAATAATGTTAAACAGCAACATATAATTTAGCTTATAAATATTTTGGACAAGATGGACTATTCATTTGTATCTGATACAAGATGTTAAATGGATTGAAGAACATTTTGCTAGCAGTATGAAAAAAAAAATCTGATTGAATGAAATTCATGAAAATTGCAAACTGTTAAATATAAGTTTTTTAAAACTAACTTGCCATCTTCATTTCTGTTACATTTTGTATTTATGTTTAAGTCTTCAAATGTAAATAATGTTTAATTTTAGGTTTTATTACGTAATAAATGTCGATTTGTAAGACCATTAATTAACTGATTGATTAACGTTTTATTGTTTCAGATGTATGTTTTTTTTGAAACGTTATATCAGCGGTATATCATTTCTCTGGCAATAAAAATAGTTGCATGTTAAAACAGCCCTCTAATAGTTAAAATTTTATGGTTACAAGCCTATTAATAGGTTTACATAGACTTACTGTTTGATGTTATGAGTCACTGTGACTATCCTAACTCTCATAGTGTTTTGCAATGTAAACATTATTAATTACACACAAAGTCGTCAATTTTTTTTTATGTCGGGGCCATGCGTTTCTTCCACTGTTTGGTGGTTTAATGGCACCACTGTCTGCTCTGTGTGATAATTTCAACAAAGAATCAAAACCGAAGGCTTTTCACCAAGTTTTCATAAATAACGTTTCTGATTTGTAATTTATTTTCATAAACATATGAAAATTTATTTTCATATCAACATTCTGTTGCATTGATTGTAAAACTTTTATGGGACAGTGTAAACCTAGTATTAAGGTAGTGTTCACCCTTCACAGGCCACGGCAGTTTAAAGAACCTCCACATGAACATCAAAACTTCAGGGATTATGTAAATATACACTAGTATATTTACATAACATTTTACGGTGTTACTAACGCTTTAGATTTCATTTCATGCTTTACGCTACAGAGTGTTATCTACATACTTCATGTACTACATTAGTTTTGTTATAAACAACAGAACTTATTGAATCCCTTTATCTATTTTTCTTTACGTTTTGAATCACTGTGTCACTGTTTTATGTTTTATAGACGGAATTAATCATTCTCAAAAAAAACGAATAATCGACGAAAGTCTTGTGGCGCGTTTAGAAGTAATATATGGAACGCCAAACACGACTTTGGTGGCTTAATGTCATTCGGCTTTGGAAAGCTTTCTAACCGTAGTAATAACGAATATTTTACAGTTTGCCATAACAGTGAGAAAACACTCTCGTTTAAAAAAAAAAAAAAAAAAAAAAAAAAAAAATAGGCCCATTTTCCAAAACGACAACTATTCCAGCAATTTTTTTTTTCCAAAATTATGCTGTCTCTAATAGTCTTAATACGATTTTTGATGACCATATTGCGGGGTACTTACAATGTTTAAGGAGTTTAGAATTACATTTGACGTGACATTAATCAGCGTTGCCCTGTATAAACAAAGACTGGTCTTAAGTTTTGTCTACCAGATAACGTGTATGATACTGTATTACAGACAGATAACTGAATAAGAGCATCCCAATTAGCTACATAATTATTCCGAAAGTGACACCACAAACTTTCAACATTGTAGACTTTGATATGCATTTTTTGAGGATAAAAGGTTTTTTTTAGTCCATCGTTGGACTAATTAGAGGATATATGTCTCGCAATTTTGTACTGATTCAACATGTAAAGGAAATGATATTTTTGTAAGAACTGCTACAAAAATGAGGAAAAAGGCATCTGGCAGAACGCTGAAGAAATTTTTGGCTATATTTAACGTAATATTCTGGGTAAGTCGAACATTTTGCAATCTGTTGTTTACTTTATTCTGTTTATCTGCATTTAACAAGGACAATAAATAAAAGCAATTGCGCAGATGTTGTTTTTTTTCAACAGGAAATGCTACAAGAGAAATGGTGAGATTTTTTTATTTACATGAATTGAAAGCATGGTTTTATCATGTGTGGTATATATATATCTGAAGTAGCAGGCACACGAGGGTAAATAAGTACGTGTTACCCTTGGTAGTTCGACGTAAATAGAACGAGAAATATCAGAATTCGATGTTTCGTAATTACAACTGTTGTATATGTATGA
Source organism: Mercenaria mercenaria (assembly GCF_021730395.1). Classification (NCBI taxonomy): domain Eukaryota; kingdom Metazoa; phylum Mollusca; class Bivalvia; order Venerida; family Veneridae; genus Mercenaria; species Mercenaria mercenaria. The sequence continues at coordinate 3,962,521 of NC_069377.1, read as the reverse complement.
TATAGTGAAAATCCAACTACCATCGTCATTCCCTACATGTATGATATAATGAACTCGGTTAAACCGAAAACTCCGCTTTCGACTTTTTTCGTTACATGTTGGACAGAACGAACTCGGATATAGCGAAAACCCTACTTTCGTCTTCTTTCTTTACATGTAGGATATAGCGAACTCTGATATATCGAAAACCCAACTGTCGTCTTCATTCTTTACATGCATGCTCTGATATAGCGAAAACCCAACTTTCGTCTTCATTTTTTACTTTACATGTATGATGTAGCGAACTCGGATATAGCGAAAACCCAACTTTCGTCTTCATTCTTTACATATAGGATATAGCGGACTCGGATTTTGCGGAAACCCAACTTTCGTCTTCATTCTTTACATATATATGATATAGCAAACTCGGAATTTGCGAAAACCCAACCGTTTGCTTTTTCCTTTGCATAAACAAAAGCGAACTCGGATATAGCGAAAACCCAACCTTCGTCTCTAAATATATTGTTTGCTATTTTCTATACAGGTACAACTAATATATCTAGATAATTGCGAAAACTCGCTAACGAAGAACATATTTAGGTCAAAAAGCAGCAATAAACGGTTATAACGATGTTCGATGTATCATTCTCATTTTAACTGGCACAGCTTTATCACTACTACGACGAAATTTGAGTAATTCAATAATCGTTCGAAATATTCGAAAGTATCTTATCTTATTTTAACGTAATTATGCCTAAATAGAAATTAATGATTTGTGTGTGGGGTTTTTTTTTGTGTGTGTTTTTTTTTTTTTTTTTTTTTTTTGTCTTTGCGTTTTTTGTCAAGCGAACAAAGTGATCGTGCATCCAACTCACTTAATTAAAAAAAAAATGTCCACCCAAAACTTTATCAAACATCTGGATATAGGAGCATTGCCGCACACATAATACTGATTCATAAAAATATGTTACATATTTCCCCCGACACCTATTTCCTCTAGACCGATAACTTACCCAACTTGTGTTTCATATTGGAATGTAAATGGATTTAAATTTCTAAATAAACAGGCGGTAAACAAATTTGAAGGATGTTTTGGTTCCTTCAGTTTTTTCCTTGCGTGCATTTAAGTGCATATCTTTTTCAGCAGGCAAACTTTTGTTTATATTAGACGGAAAGAGTAGGAGGGCGTTTTAGTAGGGATGAAACGCGGAAGTATTGTGAAATTCTTTTCGCAAAGAACATTCGAACATTCTATACGACAGGAAAATGAGGGTCTTCTTTCAAAGGCGCAAAACGATCACTCTTGGGAATTTAGTTTAAACATATTTTATTCCCAGTAATACATGTACAAATTAAATGCATACATCATAGTTTGAACAAGATAAGTAGGACAGGATAAGAATGAAAGAATTTAGAATCTAGATACATTTTTGTAAAATCTTCTTTCATTAGGGTATATAAAGTGTACTTGAAGCTTCCATCTACAAGCTGTAAAAGAGACATATTATATTGCTTCGTAGATTATCTATTAGGGATTGTTTGGTTTAAGGGGATGAAAGACAAATAACGTATTCTTTGTATGCGTTTCTGGCGTTCTCCGGTAGTCGTCTGCTAGTTACGGAAAGTCGTCTGCGCGTTGCGTTATATTTACGTCCGAAGAATGCCAACTACGTAACCTCAAGGAATATATACATATAACATGTATTACATGCGGTATAATTATTGTTTTAAACCATCGCCTTTAGTTAACAATAACAGAAGATTACTGGAGTAAATGATTTCACTGATAGGCATATTAAATACCGAATCGCGTGGCAATTTTCGTGGATACAAAGCTATTTGCGGTAGTCCGTAGTTCCGCGTGTCGCCATTAAAACACTTCTTTACACTTTCTGCTGTGAAATTCCGTGTTGAAACATCCATAATGTCCGGCTAAACAAAATTAAGTGATGTAAAAATAAATTGTTAACGGACGGGAGTGGTTAAATGATTTAAAGTTGTTTTTTTAGTTTAGATATTCTCAACCGTTATTTTGAAAGAGATTAGGGGTTGCATGGGGTGCGGGTCGAGGAAAAAAACGTTCGGTTCTTGTACCTCATAAATCTGTTCGGTTTTCGTCAGCATTTAGACTTAAATACTGCCATTTATAACGTTTTCACAGGGTTGTACCCCTCAGAGAATATCCCGTGAAAAAGGGGTATTTATATGCATTTATCTGCGAGTATTGTTTCGACGTGATTGAATTTCGAGGATGTGGAACAATGGTGTCCCAACAATTCGACCGATTTTCATGACACATAAACAGTACATTTTCATGAAACAGTAAGCAGAGATCAAAATAGTAAGAGGAGTCAACGTAGTTGGAATACGTATTTTTACTTATTTTGATTCGTATAAAATTTTGCCCCGGATGGCAGCTGTTTATAATAGGCATTGCTCAAAATAAGTTTAACAAGAAAAATCAACTGGGCTGCATGTGTTCAGCTTGAATTTATAGAGGATATTTTAATCAAGGTAAATGTAGAAACATGTAATTATGTTACATAAACTTCCCTCTTTTTCTTATGAAGTTTGCAGGTGTGGGATTTCTTGGACTTGGTATTTGGTTGTACTTAACTTTACAAGATTTTCGAGCTGCCATTGAGCATGCGCACTTCATTCTTCCGGCTTATCTACTCATAATTTCCGGCGGAGCTGTTGTGATATTTGGAGTGATTGGGTGTATAGCGATTTTTGCTGAAAGCAGATGTCTGTTAGCATTTGTAAGTACAATATTGGGAATACATGAAACCTATCTTTGACATTCGACTGTGATTTAAGACCAATATGCAATATGTTTTTTCATTTTGCCAATCTTGATAATTCAAATTAGATATGCCATGCATGAAAGACCGTTGTGCCATGTTAATTAGTGCTTAATGCCAAATACTAATTGCGAATGCTTTAATAATCCATAAAGCCGAATATTCGTTTAAAGAGAGTGTAGAATGCAACAACCACTGCGTATTGTGTCCTGTATTGAAGGCTGGCACGCCATGCTAATTGCCAAACGCTAAATTATAAATACTTAATTCTAAATGACAATTGCTTAATGTGAAATGCAAAATACTGATTGCTAAATACCAAATGCTGTATGCCCACATTTTAAAGCTAAATGCCAAATCCAATATGATTAATAGCTAATGGTTATTGCCAGCTGGAACAACTGATACGTATTAGACCTTCCTGTTGCCAGTTAATAATCGTCAATTTCTTTAATTTTACGAGATGGCGATATTTTTTCCTTAAACTAATGAATGCAACATTTAATTATTTGGAAACATTTAATGTTCTGCTAGTCTGATTTGAAACAATAACATATTCTACTGGTCATGAGAACATGGGACCTAAACCGTTTATTCCAAATACTTCCAGCAAAAAAGAAATATTATAAAAGAAGCACTAAGTATTTGACATTTATTCACGATTTCGCATTTTGCAATTAACTATTAGCATTTATCATTTGACAGTACCTTTTGGGAGTCAACATTTGTCATTAAGCATTTTGCAAAGAACAATTTGCATTAACTAGTTTGGCAATTAGCATGGCGCACTGGCCCTTTATAGTCCTGCTATAGCGTTCTGCTTTGTTTCTCTGTAGAATACATTACAAAATTCTCATTTAAACATTAGATGTAAGCATTTAGCATGTAACGATTATTAATTATGGAAGGCCAGTGCGTCATACTAATTGCCATATTCTTAATAACAACTACATAACGCTAAATTTTTTATGCCTTATACTTAATGCTAAGTACCAAATGCCGAATATCAAATGGTTAATGATTACTGACAAATGATAAATGCTAATCGTCAAATTCTTTAACTCTCTTTCAAATGCAATGTTCTACTAGTCTGAATCGAAGCAATAACATGTTCTCATGTGCTTCCTGTGATGGGAACATGGAACTGAAACGGTTTACCTAAAAAGCTTGGTAAAGGGTTTATAATGGAGACGAAGTAAAGGATGCAGGCATCCGCTAATATACTATTATTCAGCTCTTTATTTGAATAAGTACTTAGCAATGACTATTTGCCATATATTGTTTCGCATATATCGCAGTTAACAATTAGCATTTAACATTTGACAATTGCCGTTTGACAGTCAATATTTGACATTAAGCATTTGGCAATATCATTTTGCACTAAAGTATCTGGCATTTAGCAAATAGCATGGCACATCGCCTACCGTAATGAATAGTATATTTGGGTAGTATATTTTGTGTGCCAGTCTAGGAATCTATGTATTTTGAAGGTCATTGCGCTGTGCTATGCTTTTCGCGAAATTGCTTTATGTGCGATACTGAATATCAAATGCTAAATGCTAATTTATTAGTGTGAAATGATGTACAATAAATGCCAAATGCTTATCATTATTAAGTGCTTATTTCAGATAAAGGGTTAAACATATAGTGCTGCGTGAACGGATGAATGTATCCTTTGAATGGTCATTGTAGGACTTTCTGTTTTAAAAAGTTCCCTCCAATGTTCGCATGTTATTGTTTCATATTTTGTAGAACAATTATATGTCATTCATTAACTGTTACAGTAAATACAACAGACAAATTTTACCCATAGCGTTAAAAAGATTGATAATTAACATTTGACAATAAGTATTTGATATTTATCTTTAGCATTTTAGTATAGGAAATGAAACATTTGCCATTTAGCATTAAGTATTTGATATCTAGCACTTAATCATTCTGGTAATTTACATGGTGCATCGATAAATTCAATAAATGCCTGTAGTTTCCAATTTGGCAACCGACACTTTTTGAATTCGCAATTAACAGTTGTAGCACGGCGCCGTCAGTAACGAAATATGACACTAAGTACAAGTCCACATCTTTACAAACATTATTTCTCTTTTTCAGTACTGGGTGTGCATAATTTTTGTATTAGCTGCGGATGTAGCAACATGCGTGAAATCATTCTTTTTAAATGACGAGGTAATTAATTTATTTATTTTACCCTATTTTCAGTCGTGTCAGCATCTTCACGTCACAGACGCGATTCCAGATAAAACAAATAGTATATATTGTAGTAATGCAAGGAAAACACAGCAGCTCATATTTTTACAAATCTATTAAGTTTCAGTAAAACACCATTTTAGCCTCCATCCATTCTGGTATCAGCACTTTCAATTTAAATGTACGCTTACTTTATACCATATAAATATATTTAAAAAATTCGAACATCTAAGTCCAAGCTTTTTAACCCATAGCTTGCTGGCGGCAAGTGATTCTGTCTTTGCGACCAGAGTAGACCAAGATCAGCTTGCACATCCGTGCAGTCTGATCATAGTCTGCACTGTTCGCCATTAAGTCAGTATCTTTTTAATAGTTAATTGTACTGTCGAAATTGAAAGATGGACAAGTTCATTATAGAAATTTAGCAGGGTAAGGGTTAAATTTTTGGAGACCTAAATGCGTTTGAATAGGGAGGTTCGTAAAACAAAGTCGTGATAATGAGATCTGTTCGACTGTGACCCAATGCAGACTTGGAGCGCTGGTATAAATTATAGTCTCCGGTACATACCGGATTAACTAAATTTGAACGAAAATATCTTAAATGTATATGTTACGCGCATATAGCCAATCTGCGCATTTGGTAAATCGCGCAGCGCAAATAACCAATTTGTTATCTGCGCAACGATTTGTAAATCGGGCAACCTTATATATTTCTTATATGCGCAGGGCAACTGTCTTGCGCGTTTGGTAAATGAGTCTGCGCTTTTAACATATGGATGATATCTCCCGATAAAATTGAATATCATTAGAGTGTTAGACTTGTAGGCCTACATAAAATTGTAAAACTGACGGTGATCAGGCGCGCGTAAAGGTGTGAATTTGTAAAGAAAAGGAAAAACATTTTTTAAAGTAAATGAGCGTATTTATGCGGTAATTTCAATGAGATTCTCACGTCCCTGGTAGTTTATGGCCTATAAATTTCTGTTGACGACGGTATTAAGAGTCATTTGTCATAGGTGTTAAAAAACATTAAAATGATACAAAATATCCCATGTATATTTAATAACACAAGTATTCTTTTATTTATTTTTATACCTTTTTTTAGCTTTTAAACGCCGTAGCCTGTGCGGGATGTCGATCCTGCGCTAATAGAAAATCTGGAAGTTACTCTGATAATATGCATATCTGCCATAAACCATGCTAACTTTTAAATTGTTTAACAATTACAGACTGATATTGCAAATCTTGGTTTTAAAAATGTGTCATAAATTTATTTCAACATCATTAAATTCATGGGAGTCGGTCACCTGGTTTCAATACCTGCAATATGATACAATATGCAATAAAACTCAAACATGCGTGAAGGTGTGATTTCCTTCAAATAGCCACATCGTCCTCTCTATTCTTTTTAAAACTAAAGTATTTTACTTCATTCGATCACACGCAGTCATTTCATACCGAATATAGAACATAAAGGAGACTTACATAACAGACTGAATTGCCACACACTTACCACATTTCACCATATCGCTTTTCTTTTTATCATATTGAAAAAGCGCAATTCTTTTTACCGACGTGAGCATATCTCTTGACATGGCCAAGATTAAAAATAAAACAAAAATAAGCAGAATTAGAAGACGAACTTACAGATCTTTTATACTTATATAATTGTTTAATGTTTTATAGTGAGATAAATAGAATGAATAACTAATAAAATTCCTCAAAATGTGAACGAAATTTTACATTTTGTAGGTGTGCAAGATGTGTGTCCTGCGCTAATAGAAGTCTGAAAATTACTCCAATAACTTGAATATCTTTTATAAACCATTTTAACTTTTACTTCGTTTTTCGATTACAATCTAAAAATATAGCTTTTGAAAATCTGAATATAATGTTTCATCCGTAGCCTGCGCGGGATGTTGTTCCTGTGCTAATAGCAATTTCTGAACTGACGTTGATCTTTCAAACATATTTCAATTCTAAAAGATACTATTTATGTAACTTCATAAAAATGTTTTCGGAGTAGAAAAAAAAAATAGAAAGAAGCGTGATTTCCGTCATAACGAGAAAAACCCTATAGTTTTAGTCTGTAATCGTAAATCAAAGTAAAAGTTAATATGATTTATAAAAGATATTCAAGTTATCAGAGTAATTTCCAGATTTATTATTAGCGCAGACACACATCTTGCGCAGATAAAAATATAATATTTCGTTCTCGTTATGACAGAAATCACTCTTTTTCTATTTCATTTTTCTACAGTATTCATTTGAAAGTTACATAAATAGTATGTTTTATGAATGAAATATATCTGAAATACAGTGTAATTTCAAACTTTGCTATTAGCGCAGGACCGACCTGCCACGCAAGTTACAGGTGTAACATTATAGATCCATTTTGATTTGTAAAAAAACCTTATAGTTTTAGTCTGTAATCGTAAATCAAAGTAAAAGTTAATATGATTTATAAAAGATATTCAAGTTATCAGAGTAATTTCTAGATTTATTATTAGCGCAGACACACATCTTGCGCGGATAAAAATGTAATATTTCGTTCTCGTTATGACAGAAATCACTCTTTTTCTATTCATTTTTCTACAGTATTCATTTGAAAGTTACATAAATAGTATGTTTTATGAATGGAATATGTTTGAAATACAGTGTAATTTCAAACTTTGCTATTAGCGCAGGACCGACCTCCCACGTAAGTTACAGGTGTAACATTATAGATCCATTTAGATTTGTAAAAAAAACTCTATAGTTTTAGTCTGTAATCAAAGGCCTACTCTTTATTCAATCGATTTTGTACTATAAAATAATAATAATAATAATATAGATAAGATCTGTAAGAATTTTCTTTTAATTCTGTGACTTTTTTATTTCATCTTTTATCTTAGACATGTTGAGAGATATGCTCCCGTTGGTAGAAAGAATATTATTGGGAAATTTCAAGATATTTCAATATAATAAAAACGATATTTTGCTAAGTGTGTGCTCGGGTGAAGTAGAAAATTATAAAAATAGCATAAAACATACCAGGGACGACGTGTGCAAGCTGGAGGAAATCACACCTTCCGGCATGTTTGGGTTTTATTGCATCTTGTATAAGATTGGAGGTATTGAAACCTGGTGACCGACTGCCATGAATTTACTGATGTAGAAAAAAATTTATGACACCTAATTTAAGTACCGAGATATTCAGCATTTGACATCTATATTTATTAATAAATTGACCAACTGCATGATTTATCAAACACGAAATGCAAATTTCTGATATATAAAGTTACATTTGTTATTTGCGCTGCGCATTTGGTAAATCGGGCAGGTTAAATTTATTCTGCGCAACGATTGGTAAATCGTTGCGCATATAACCAACGTACAAAAATTTGTTATATGCGCTGCGCGTTTGGTAAATAGCGCAGATTGGTTATTTGCGCTCAACATATATATTTTGTAACCATGGTGATACTAACCCTAACCTTTAGTCAGTATTTTATGCATATTGTACACTAAATGCATGCGGACATGCAAAAATATGCATATTTTTGCCGTGCGCTACAATTGATAATCACTTTCGGGCATGCGCAGAAGACCGCTCCAAGTCTGCAATGAGTTACATCGGATCTGTTCTAGCCACAGTATAACCCAAAGTTTTCCAAAGTTCACAAAGAAGTACAGTAAAGGTGATTGTTTAACGCATCATTGTATATAAATGCTCTTTATTATCTATTAACCTACGAGTTGTTTATGTTTTACGGTAGGTATACTCCAAATATTAACAAACTTCAACATGAATTTCTCTTTGATCAATGTTAGATTATCAGCGAAAATCATTTATACAGGTATACTGCTTACATAGCAACGAAAATGTTAATTCTAACCACCCTTCCGAACCACACACAAACTGTTTGTCCGTATATTCCACTTTCAAAAACATTGCAACCTATTATTTCTTTAATGACGTTTTGACCGCAACTTAAGATAATTTTATAACTAATATTTCTAGTCCATAGCAGAGGAACCTTTGAATGTAATGTTTGAACCAAGGTCTAATATCTCGGTTTGGTTAATGGTGAAACTGTTAGCACAATTTCAAAGTCATATCGGGCAATTGATATATGAACTATGTTTTATACTGGTCCAATGTCGGCTGTTGTTTGAAAAAATATCGGAACGATGTGACGTCAGCTTTGCAAAACTGATGTTGGGCCGATAATGAAAACTAAATCGGTACGCAATCGACTGAAAATGTAATGTTTGCTGGGATGACACTGTTTGAAACGTCCTTACGAATATTTATACACCGTAGCAACGATACTTAGATATCCGTTGTAATTAAGGACAATCATACCCATACGTCCATAGTAACCAAGTTCAGGTTTCCTTAGCAACTATATTCAGGCATCCCAAATACCTATGGTTTTAGGGTCCGTGGAAACCAAATTTAGTCGTACTTTGCAACCGACCAATAACATTATACATTTATATAACTCATTTATATTTCTACAGGTAGAATCTCATGTTACATACAGACTTAATGTGACGTCAATGTATAAATATATATATGATGAAGATATGACTGACGCCATAGATACGTTACAACAAAAGGTAACACATTTCATTAACATCAACCAAATTTTATTACAATATTCATTTGATTAAAGCTAGTCATTTACAAGCTAACTGACAATGTTCAGTATTTTCATCTCTTAAATTTACCAATATGGACTTGTGATATTGATCAGAAAAAAATAATTTGACAAAGGCTGTTTGAATTCACTGACTGGCTTTTCTCAGTAACTGTGCATATGATATTTGTATGCAGTTTTTTTAAAAAAAAAAACAGGAAGTGTGTGATATCATCTGATATTTTATGCCATGAGGGATCTTTTTGACCAATCAGATTTCGTTCATTTGCAATGCATGTTTATAAAGGATGGTAATAAAGGCAGGTATTTCATGTCGTTTGTGATCCATGCGGAGATCCAATATGCTACATTAAAAGAAAATCTTTTTTTGTGAAGGATTTGCTATTAGCAATAAAACAACTACTGTATACCTTTTTCAAGAATACTTATAAACAACCCAGTGTTCTAAACTAGAGTAAGTCATCAAGTACCTTAATTACGACCACATGACTTTAATTTGCGATCTGAGCTAATTAAAAGCTCATTCCATATTGGCAAAGATCTCGTGGAGGAAATGTTGATGAAGTCTGGAATTTCATTCAGCGTTACCTATAGACACAAAATCCGGACAGAATAAAACTCAAACAGGAACTTATTCAATTAAAAAAAGCGCACGCGCTGACGTTGAAGATTGTCACAGTTCTTACCAGCACGTAAGCCGATCTAATGATAAGCAATGTGCTCGTCACATCGCCTTTAAACTATGAAGCAGTAAAATTATACTCAATTTTCGTATGAGCTAAACTTCATATTAAGATACTGTAAGTCTTTGTATGGGGACATTTTTTGTTTTGCTTACTTACTGCTTTTTCAGTTTTCGATACGGTATATGAACAGATGTATATTTAAGATATTCGCAGAACTGGTGTGTCTGAGAAATCAGTACAAAAAATATTTTTTCGGACGAATTTACTTTGTGACAAAATAACACTACAAAATGTATTACATACCAATATCTTTCAATTAAAGTTGGGCATTTCTGCGTTGATTATTTCTGGTCATAACGACATCAATTGTCTTTTTTTAAAATGAAACAAATTAAAAAAAAAAATGGAAACTAACTGAGAGAATCCTTTGTTTTATGTCACTCGCGTAAAAATCAGTTCTTTATTTTCACAGTACGAATGTTGTGGTGTTAGAAACTATAGCGATTGGTCAGGAACTTCCTACAATAAAAGAGCCCGTAGTCTGCTCACTAAAGGAATCCACCCGTACCCTGAATCCTGCTGTAGGGACAATAACAGCTGCAGTCTGTTGCTGTCAAGTAATCCAGATATATTCATCCAGGTATGTAGATATCGTAAGTTACGGAAGCAGATCTGTGTCATTTTGTTTAACAGGAGGCTGTCATTATAGAACGAATTCTGTATAATTGTTCTCGTAAGGCAAGCTGACGTTAACATCCAGCAAAATTCTGTACTCGATATCACTCTTGGCGTTTGAGCTGGCTGGCGGCAGGACACTCTCAACTAAAACTTACGCAGCCGCGAAAGACTTGCTTATATTCTAAGGCTTGCACTCCATTTTCCCGTATTTGGATAATCTACTACCCCACCGTGGGTAGTATTGGAAAGAATTGGAGCTGTCGCTTTAAAATAATAACATTCGGAATTGAATATGTGTAAATTGTTTGTTGAAAATAGCATGTACAATTTGAGTTTGTGCTTCTTGTTTACATAAACCATTAGCTCTGTAGCTGTATACAAGGTGATGCTTAAAGAAATGCAAAAGCTTCACGATTATTTTTTTTCGTTTTATTTACTTAAAATACGGGCATAATTTGACCTACATTCTCACACAAGAAGAAAATTATTTTACAACTGTGTTGCCTTCTTTTTCCAACGTTTTGTGTATTTTTCATATTAAACAAATGAAAATTTTCCTTGATTTTCTCATGCTTATAAGTAGAAAACAATAGTTACCTTATGATTATTTTGGTTGGAATTTATTTTATTTTCCTTTGTTTTTATTTCTCTACTCAATTTTATAACTTAGTGTGGTTAAAATCTGGTTCATTCTTACGTCATTTTCATAACAGTCACACCCATTTTATAAGTATTATTTGGAAGCGACACAAGTGATTCTTTGAGAACCCTTATAGTTTTATTACACTTGATATATAACCACCTGTGTGTTTGGATTTGTTTCAGGGATGTTTATATCCAGTAGTTAATCAAATGAGGCTGATATTATCTTTGGTTGGCTGGTCCACCCTTGCAATATCTGCGTATCTGGTGCGTATACTGTTTGTGTTTTCTCTAACTTTATTATATATTTATTATGATAAGTACTGAGGTCGTCCGGATCACTCAATAGGCAGGGCACAAAACCTCTTTAAATACCGTGAGTTTAAAGGTTCGAATATCTTCCGAATCCCGGGCGCGTCGTATCTTCCGAATCCCGGGCGCGTCGTATCTTCCGAATCCCGGGCGACGCGTATCTTCCGAATCCCGGGCGAGGCGTATCTTCCGAATCCCGGGCGAGGCGTATCTTCCGAATCCCGAAGAGGCATATCTTTCAAATCCCGGGCGCGTCGTATCTTCCGAATTCCGGGCGCGTCGTATCTTCCGAATCCCGGGCGCGTCGTATCTTCCGAATCCCGGGCGACGCGTATCTTCCGAATCCCGAAGAGGCATATCTTTCAAATCCCGGGCGAGGCGTATCTTTCAAATCCCGGGCGAGTCGTATCTTCCTAATCCCGGGCGAGGCGTATCTCATCGCAAGTAGCATATTACCTTATGATATTGGTTGGAATTTATTTTTTTTGCTTGTTTATTCTTACCAATTATACTAGTGTGTTAAATTGGTTCTTTAGTCATTTTCATAACAGTCACCCCAGTTATAAGTATTATTTGGGAAGCGACCAGGGATTCTTTGAGACTTATGTTTTTACACTATATATAACCCCGTGTTCTGATGTTTCAGGGTTTTATTCCGAGTTAATCAAGAGGCGATTATCTTTGGTTGGCTGGTCCACCTTGCAATATCTCGTATCTGGGCGTAGTTTGTATTTCTTAACTTTATTAATTATGATAGTACTGAGGTCGTCGATAACTCAATGCAGGGCACAACCTCTAACAATGAATTGAAGGTTCGAATATCTTTCAAACCCGGGCGAGGCGTATCTTCCGAATCCCGGGCGAGGCGTACGTATCTTTTACGAGATGATTGAAAACATTGTGCAACTGAAGTCATATAACCGTCACTTTCTTATATACAGAATTGGGGAGAATTTACAGACATTGAAAGATTTCACGAATCAACATATTGCTCCGACCCGCCCGGTTTGTTCACATGATTAAGATGTCGTGAGTTCAGAAAACAGTGCTTCGCTTGAGCACATTTTTATCGAATGGGTGAAGTTTTTGTATGCGCTATTTATAGTACTGTGTCAGGTCATGCATATTAATGAAAGTAGTCCGGCAACATACAATACAAAAGGTACAATACGGATTTTTTTTTCTGTCTGTTCATATTAACATGTGAAATGCAAGCCGTATGCCTATTTTTGACAAAGTTTATATTGGTATATAATAAAGTTGGATATTAGCAGACAATTGAAATGTTCGATCTCGATCTCTTGAGGTTTTTTTATTATTCGTAACTTTGATCTCTTAGCAGAATAATGTAAGAGAAAGGAAGCGTATAAGGGATATAATATTGAGCCATGCCATGGGAAAACCAACATAGTGGCTTTGCGACCAGCATGGATCCAGACCAGCCTGCGCATCCGCGCAGTCTGGTCAGGATCCATGCTGTTCGCTAACAGTTTCTCCAATTCCAATAGGCTTTAAAAGCAAACAGCATGGAGCCTGACCAGACTGCGCGGATGCGCAGGCTGGTCTGGATCCATGCTGGCCGCATACCCACTATGTTGGTTTTCCCATGGCACGGCTCATATTATACCATGTTTGAAGATACAAATACGAAAAAGCATGTAGCGTCTTTATTCTTTGTACAATTAAACATTTCTTAGAAAAAATGTTTAGAAAAAAATGTTTTGTTTTTTTTTTAATTTCAGGTAATAGAGAGTTTCATGGTGTGCTGTTTCCGCGTTGCCGTCTCACGGTAGATTGCAGACGGGCCAATTTCCTGTCAAACTGTTTATGAAGCAATTCCCAAACCGTTTTATACTCTTCAAAAAGTCAGAGAGGAACAGAAACAGCTGGCTATGGAAAAATTTAAATAATTCTGAGTTTATGCTTCACAGACATTAATTGAAACCTGTTATACTAGTAAAATGCAATCAATTATGATAATTTAACATCTTCAAAGAACCTTGAGAAAACGATGTGATTATTTCATCGAGTATGAAGGGAAAAGCCGAGGCGCTCACCTGTCACTGTTTCCTGACCAGTACATTTTGTAAAACTAATTGGCATACATTTTGTCAACAAAAGACATCTGAATACTTCATTTTTTTAAAGCACATCGTCTCTTAGAAAAGGACATAAAGGTAACATGGTGTCACAAATGTAACAGTTCTGGGTCATATAGGTAACAGGACAACACTAATGGCGATTATGTTACAATGTGTTCAGGGACAATGCACCAGTAACTTCCAAAGTCTATAAAATATTATTATGCCCTAGTACTCAATATCGCTTCTATCATCATGTCCGTAAATTATGTATCCTGACTGTACCTAAGTACTATAATGCATGTGCAGTGGTATCCACCCTTTTACAAGTGTTAATTTTATCACCAAGAAGTGTTTTTTTAAGTGCTGATAAAAACTGTTGTAGTGCTCATAAAAGCTGGTGTCACATTTATGACTTCGAACTGTTACTTGTATGACATTGTTACCATTTTCTCCCTTGTTACCTTTAATATTGCAACGATCGCCGTATAAGAGATGTTGAGATTTTATGTATGTAGAAATACGTGTGCATGAGTCTTTAGATGTACAGAATGATATTTACACATCATAAAAGGCGTATTAATATCTTATCAATTTTGAAAAAAGACAGCATACATTTTAAAAATAAAATAAAAAAAAAAGTTTTCAGTTTATATTTTGTTACGAAAAACTTTTCTGGCGGAAAAAAATCGTGGAAAGAATTGAAACAATATCATCAGTAAGTCAAGCGTAGTAGCTGGCAACCGTCGTGTTGTGCTATGTTTTGTTTTAATTTAGTATTAAAGTGAGTTAGTAGAAAGCGGCATTATGTTTCGTCAATCAAAATTAAATTATGAAGTGCGCATGCTTCCTGCCTTTTCTATGTCCTTATAGTCTATTTTGTCCTTATGGTCTACTTCAAGTACGCACTCAGACAATAACTTTACGGACCTATGTCAGTGCAAGGTAATGACGATGGAGATTCATGGGAGTTAATGTCTTTGTTTTTTTATTTACCCATTCTTGCCTATATTTCTAAAATAGGTTGACCTGTTTCTCGAAACGTTTCCTCTAGGCCTGTACAACTGAGATCAGTCTATATTGTATTTACAAACAAACCCGACAGTTTATCAAACAAAAGCCGCACTTACTGTTGATGAGTTTAGACATTTTATTACACAACAGTTTGCATTGTTACAGTCCTTAAACAAGAGCAAGCCCAATACAAGTAGTTCCTTTGTTTTCTAGTGTTTACAGAAGAACGCAAAACATCTGTTTAAAAAATAAGTAAATACGGAAAAGCAGTATGAATCATCTGCTAAAAAGTGTGTGAACCAAATCACTTCTTCTCACAGGAAAAGGCGCAACACAACGTCCCACTTAAATCTGGAGTTTTATTGAAAGTGAATTTGAAACGAATCAACATGCACGTATTTTCATATAAATAAAGTCATCTTTTTTCTTTTACAAAAAAAGACAGCCTGTATACACAACCATGCAATTTCTAGTAAGGAATGTTTGAGCACTTTGTGTGTACGCTTAAAGTCATTGTTTGTCCAAACGGATTCATCTGCTGCCCTATTAAACACTTTACAAACTGTGTTTGATAAACCACTAAAGTGTTTCTAAATATGCAACCAATGTACAGTTGTTCGTTATAAAAAACGCACAAGCAGAACAATGTTTATTTCATGCAGTGAGACACTAATGATCCTTATATCCAGGACCAAACTCGTCAAATGGTACATTTTAAATTTATCAAATGAATATTTGAACCGCGCCATGAGAAAACCAACATAGTGCGTTTGCGACCAGCAGTCTGGTCAGGATCCATGTTGTTCGCTAACGGTTTCTCTAATTGCAATAGTCTTTGAAAGCGAACAGCATAGATCCTGACCAGACTGCGCGGATGCGCATGCTGGTCGCAAACGAACTATGTTGGTTTTGTCATGGTGCGGCTCATTTTGATAAAACGTGAATGAAACAAACGACATACAAAACAGTAACGGAACACACCGACTATATAATACATTTCAAAAGTTTCAATTCTAAAGACACTAACGACATTTTTGTTTCTTTTCTTAACTTGTTAATAACTTGTTAATAACTTGTTAAGCATGCTATAAACCAAGTTCTTCTTCCGGAATCCCCAGTGTGGCTGCTATATGCTGGATTTGGCTTTCCCCTAGAGCTTCAAGTCAACACGGGGCATTTTTACTGTATCCGGTAACCCAAGCATGCGCAAACCTTATTTCCGGAATACACAAGATTTACATCAAAGAAATAACACGTAAATCACAGATGCGCTTAAAAAGAGTCTCCACATAGGTATGATCTCTACATGGTGTCGAACAGAATCATTCCAGAGTCCTCATGTATTAGGTTTCTTTTCTGTTATTTCGAATTGTTGAATCTTGTGGTTACGTCTGGGGTGTTTTTCATTTCTGCTTTCGTTTACATTGCTGTTTGACCGTAGTCTGTGCTCTTGCTTCGGAGATGCTTTGATGATGTCATCGGTGCTCGCAGAACACCGTGACACTGCATCGCTGCATCCGGGAGAAGGTGATTCCGCAGAATCTGAAAAAAATATGTAACATGTTTTAAAGGGACTGACATGTTTTACTTAGCGTTTGCCAATTGTCTACCTTAAATAACTGTCAATGCAAAGGTTATGAAATCAAACTCGGGAACATTTCAGCTTCTTTGGTTACTTGAGTGGAAAGTAACAATGGATTCTACCTAAGTTTCAACCCCTTCGATCAAATACGAACTTTTTTTAAAGTAACTGGTGAAAGCTTTCAGTAGAATACATTTCTAGTCTTGTTTCAGGCGCATGGGCGGAACACTTCCGAAGAATACTCCTGAAAATGTTTAACCCTATGCAGGCCTGCATATATAGGTGATTGCACGATGGGAGTAATATGTAAATAGAATTTGGAAGTTGATTGATAATTTGGCCGGGAACCTTTGAATAATTCTTATACTTGACTCGCGGATTAAATATTATTTTCTATTATTATTTTTCTGTAGTAACCAGTTAGTTTTTCTGGTACCCGTTTTCACAAAGATTCAAACAATTATGTGTTAAGTTCACTCCTTAGTTTAAATTTAGACAAAACGTAGTATCCTCAAGTGTGTGAAGTTGGCGAGAAGTTCGACATTCGACATTGAACATTCGATCTCAGAACGACATTGGACATTTGAAGCGTGAAGTTGGCAATAAGTTAAACTTTCGACATTGAACATTCGATCTCAGAACGACATTGGACATTCGATACCAGAACGACATTGGACATTCGATTTCAGAACGACATTCAACATTCGATACCAGATCGACATTGAACATTCGATTTCAGAACGACATTCGACATTCGATACCAGATCGACATTGGACATTCGATTTAAGAAAAACATTGGACATTCGATTTCTGAACGACATTGGACATGGATTTCAGAACGACATTGGACATTCGATTTCAGAATGACATTGGACTTTCAATACCAGATCGACATTGGACATTCGATTTCAGAACGACATTCGACATTCGATACCAGAACGACATTGGACATTTGATACCAGATCTACATTCGACATTCGATTTCAGAACGACATTGGACATTCGATACCAGAACGACATTGGACATTCAATTTCAGAACGACATTGGACATACGATTTCTGAACGACATTGGACATTCGATTTCAGAACGACATTGAACATTTGATACCAGATCGACATTGGACATTCGATTTCAGAACGACATTCGACATTCGATACCAGAACGACATTGGACATTTGATACCAGATCTACAATCGACATTCGATTTCAGAACGACATTGGACATTCGATTTCAGAACAACATTGGGCATTCCATTTCAGAACGACATTGGACATTCGATACCAGAACGACATTGGACATTCGATTTCAGAACGACATTGGACATTCGATTTCTGAACGACATTGGACATTTGATACCAGATCGACATTGGACATTTGATTTCAGAACAACATTCGACATTCGATACCAGAACGACATTGGACATTTGATACCAGATCTACATTCGACATTCAATTTCAGAACGACATTCGACATCAGAACGACATTGGACATTCACATCTAGAACGACATTGGACATTCGATTTCAGAACGACATTCGACCTACTTACTCTGAAATCGTTGTTATTCGCGTAGGACGAATTTTCGCGTATTTCGCGCTAGGACCGATGCCCGAATTTAAGACCGCGCTATTATTATTTTTTGATTATATTTTCCCTTTCTAAAATTGAAAATGCGCGAATTTAAGCCCGCGCGAAACAGTTCTTCTTCACGTTAGCGAGAAATTTCATGTCTGTGAATTTAAATGATCTCACAGTACTTAAGATGCTACTTTTAGCCAATTTTCGTTTTTGATTCGAATGTCCAATGTCGTTTTGGATTCGAATGTACAATGTCGTTCTGAAATCCAATGTCCAATGTCGTTCTGAAATCGAATGTCCAATGTCGTTCTGGTATCGAATGTCGAATGTCGTTCTGAAATCGAATGTCGAATGTCGTTCTGAAATCGAATGTCCAATGTCGTTCAGAAATCGAATGTCCAATGTTGTTCTGGTATCGAATGTCCAATGTCGTTCCGAAATTGAATGTCCAATGTCGATCTGGTATCTAATGTCCAATGTCGTTCTGAAATCGAATGTCGAATGTCGTTCTGAAATCGAATGTCCAATGTCGTTCTGGTATCGAATGTCGAATGTAGATCTGGTATCAAATGTCCAATGTCGTTCTGAAATCGAATGTCCAATGTCGTTCTGATATCGAATGTCCAATGTCGTTCTGAAATCGAATGTCCAATGTCGTTCTGGTATTGAATGTCCAATGTCGTTCTGAAATCCAATGTCCAATGTCGATCTGGTATCAAATGCCCAATGTCGTTCTGAAATCGAATGTCCAATGTCGTTCTGAAATCGAATGTCCAATGTCGTTCTGGTATCGAATGTCCAATGTCGTTCTGAAATCGAATGTCCAATGTCGTTCTGGTATCTAATGTCCAATGTCGTTCTGAAATCGAATGTCGAATGTCGTTCTGAAATCGAATGTCCAATGGCGTTCTGAAATCGAATGTCCAGTGTCGTTCTGATATCGAATGTCCAATGTCATTCTGGTATCGAATGTAGATCTGGTATCAAATGTCCAATGTCGTTCTGAAATCGAATGTTCAATGTCGTTCTGATATCGAATGTCCAATGTCGTTCTGGTGTCGAATGTCGAATGTAGATCTGGTATCAAATGTCCAATGTCGTTCTGGTATCGAATGTCAAATGTCGTTCTGAAATCGAATGTCCAATGTCGATCTGGTATCAAATGTCGAATGTCATTCTGAAACCGAATGTCCAATGTCAATCTGGTATCAAATGTCGAATGTCGTTCTGAAATCGAATTTCCAATGTCGATCTGATATCGAATGTCTAATGTAGTTCTGAAATCGAATGTTCAATGTCGTTCTGGATTCGAATGTCGAATGTCGTTCTGAAACCGAATGTCCAATGTCAATCTGGTATCAAATGTCGAATATCGTTCTGAAATCGAATGTCCAATGTCGTTCTGGTATCGAATGTCCAATGTCGTTCTGAAATTGAATGTCCAATGTCGTTCTGGTATTGAATGTCCAATGTCGTTCTGAAATCGAATGTCCAATGTCGATCTGGTATCAAATGCCCAACGCGTTCTGAAATCGAATGTCGAATGTCGTTCTGAAATCGAATGTCCAATGTCGTTCTGGTATCGAATGTCGAATGTCGATCTGGTATCAGATGTCCAATGTCGTTCTGGTATTGCATGTCGAATGTCGTTCTGAAATCGAATGTCCAATGTCGATCTGGTATCAAATGTCCAACGTCGTTCTGAAATCGAATGTCCAATGTCGTGCTGGTATCAAATGTCGAATGTCGTTCTGAAATCGAATGTCGAATGTCGATCTGGTATCAATTGTCCAATGTCGTTCTTAAATCGAATGTTGAATGTTGTTCTGAAATCGAATGTCCAATGTCGATCTGGTATCGAATGTTGAATGTCGTTCTTAAATCAAATGTTCAATGTCGATCTGAAATCGAATGTCGAATGTCGTTCTTGTATCAAATGTCCAATGTCGTTCTGAAATCGAATGTCGTTCTGAAATCGAATGTCCAATGTCGATCTGGTATCGAATGTCCAATGTCGTTCTGAAATCGAATGTCCAATGTCGTTCTGGTATCGAATGTCCAATGTCGTTCTTAAATCGAATGTTGAATGTCGTTCTGAAATCGAATGTCCAATGTCGGTCTGGTATCGAATGTCCAATGCCGTTCTTAAATCGAATGTTCAATGTCGATCTGAAATCGAATGTCGAATGTCCTTCTGGTATCAAATGTCCAATGTCGTTCTGAAATCGAATGTCGAATGTCGTTCTGAAATCGAATGTCCAATGTCGATCTGGTATCGAATGTCCAGTGTCGTTCTGAAATCGAATGTCCAATGTCGTTCTGGTATCGAATGTCCAATGTTGTTCTGGATTCGAATGTCCAATGTTGTTCTGGGTTCGAATGTCTAATGTCGTTCTAAAATTGAAGGTCCAATGTCGTTCTGGTATCGAATGTCCAATGTCGTTCTGAAATCGAATGTTCAATGTCGAAACTTTAACTTATTGCCAACTTCACGCTTCAAATGTCCAATGTCGTTCTGAGATCGAATGTTCAATGTCGAATGTCGAACTTGTCGCCAACTTCACACACTTAGTATCCTCAGTTATAATCTAAACGGTTCTACAAAGTTAACTTATGCATGCCCTAATTAGTGGTCGTTTAAGACACTTAAGATCTGTCATAACCACTAGAAGATTTTTTTTTCACAATGTTCAGTGATTAAACATGCAAGTCTTTGGACTGTGACATTTTAAACATATCATATACAAAAATTTTGAAAAAAGTTGTGAGGTAATCTACCAATTAATATAACGCTTGAATAAACGAAGTGTAGCTCATAGCGAAATTGTGCAGTTTGTAAGAAATAACACTAAACAATATGTCATGCTGTTTAGTTCACTAAACCCGTAACAGCGTTTTTCTCGAATTTCTTCCTGATTAATATGTTCATATCAAGCCAAAGTGATATGTACTGTTTTCTGTCGGTCTATCAACTTTTTGAACTTTAAAATTGCCGATAATTTAGTTATATCATAAACTAGAATGATGAAACCCAAAGGCAACAATGTCGAGCCCATTATTTGTTGAAATACCGCCTGAATGACTCAAACATTTCAGCCAATTAATGCAAGTTTCGTTTCAATATCTTGACCCAAACTAAAGCTATTTAAAGGAAGCGATTGTCCACAAAGAAAATCTTTATCAGGTATAGATTGGTCAAAATAACCTAAAAATGATGTTTAACAAATTTTGTACCATAATAAAGTGGTGTTGATTTTTCCGTATGGCCAATACTTAAACTGTTACAAAAATGAGCTATTTATAGCAACAATAAAGGGAAGTAATTAAAAAATCTAAGTCCACGAAAAAATCCTTACCAGATACAGATATGTCAAAATACACTTTAAATTTAAAGTACCGTCCATGTTGTACCACAGAAAAGTGGTCTCGGTTTTTGCAACGGTCAATAATAAAAAAGTAACAAAATATACTATTTATTGTAACAACAAAGGGAAGTAATTATACGAAACAATTATACGTCCACAACAAGAGGGCCAAGATGGCCCTAGGTCGCTCGCCTGAGAAACACATCGTAACAGTGTAAACATGTTTGACCTAGTGATTTCATGGAAACAAATATTCTGACCAATTTTCATTAAAATTGGAGCAAAAAGCTTGAGTGTAAAGAAGTTTTTTCTTTTATTTGACCTAGTGACCTAGTTTTTAAAACCAGATGACCAATATTCGACCTTGACCTAGATTTCATCAAAGCTATCATTCTGACCAAATTTCGTGAAGATCAATTGAAAAATACAGCCTCTATCGCATCACAAGGTTTTTCTTTGATTTGACCTAGTGACCTAGCTTTTGAACCCAGATTATCCATATTCGAACTTGACCTAGATTTTATCAAGACAACCATTCTGACTAAATTTTATGAAAATCCAGTGTAAAATCCAGCCTTTATTGCATACACAAGGTTTATCCTTGTTTTGACATAGTGAACTAGTTTTTGACCCCAGATGACCCATTTTCAAATTGATCTAGATTTTATCAAGGCTATAATTCTGACAAAATTTGATGAAGATCAGTTGAAAAATACAGCCTCTATCGTATACATAAGGTTTTTCTACGATTTGAACTAGTGACCTAGTTTTTGACCCCAGATGACCCGTATTCAACCTTGACCTAGATTTCATCAAGGCTGTCATTCTGACCAAATTTTATGAATATCCAGTGAAAAATGCAGCCCCTATTGCGTACACAAGGTTTTTAGTTAATTTGACCAGGTGACCTAGTTTTTGAAACCAGATAACCCACATTCAAACTTCACCTAGATTTCATCCAGGCAAACATTCTGATCAAATTTTACAAAGATTCGGTGTAAAATGCAGTCCCTATTGCATACACAAGCTTTTCTTTGATATGACCTAGTGACCTAGTTTTTGACCCAAGATGACCCATATTCGAACTTAACCTAGATTTCATCAAGAAAATCATTCTGACCCAAATGCATGAAGATCAATTGAAAAATACAGCTTCTATCGCACACCAATGTGTTTCTTGATTTGACCTAGTGACCTAGTTTTTGATCCTGGATGACCCATTTTCATGCTTGGCCTAGACTTTATCAAGGTTATCATTCTGACAAAACTTCATGAAGATCAGTTGAAAAAAAAAAAGACTTTACAGCATACACAAGGTTTTTCTTTGATTTGACCTAGTAACCTAATTTTTGAACCTAGATGACTCATTTTAGAACTTGGCCTAGATTTCATCAAGGTAATCATTCTGACAAAACTTCATGAAGATCATTTGAAAAATACAGCCTCTATCGCATACACAAGCTAAATGTTGACAGACAGACAGACAGACGACGGACGCCGGACATCGAGCGATCACAAAAACTCACCTAAGTATTGAACATTTATGCCAAAT